>NC_090265.1:183277768-183579643 GCF_040414725.1 Anabrus simplex
ACGCTCTGCTACCACTTGTTACCGTGTTTTTGCGGTAGTTAGAGGTGAAAGAAGGTGCGGGTGTGAACGGGTCTCAAGCTACGAAATTAAAATTAATTTAAAATTTAACAAGGTTATATTTTCTTTTCAAACTCAGAAATAACAAGAATGGCAGGTACAGAGTAGCAAGACAACAAAGAGCAACAATAGTATTTACAGGTTTTGGGCTTCGGGCCCCGAACTTCCAATTCTCGAGCGGTTAACCCGAATTTACATGTACATAAGGTTTAGCAAAGGTGCAGAAAACCCCAATCATGCCCAGGAGCACTTGCTCCGAATTACACAGTAATACCTCCTAGAGGCACGCAGAAACAAATTGCAAAAGAGCGATCCGCTCTCAAAGTTTTAAGCCTATCACAAGGCCACACCTAACTCTACTTTCAAGCTGTCCTCTAAGGACGTAAGCACAGGGGTAAAATACCCAACCTACTGAGGTCTATTAAGCGATAAAAGGATAATTACATGACCTCTAAAATAACAATTTGAGAGGAGGCGATCTGCACTCCTAATGTATTTGTTTCAAAACCTAATTTGGCTCTAGGCCACTGATGCAAGGGCTAATCCCATACTAAAGAGGTGACTTTAGAAAGAAACAAATTTACATAATGTTAAGGAAGAATAGGTTGAGAAAATAAGTTCACCTCAAAACAATATGAGTGGGAGCTCGAGAGGGTTAGCACCCTCTATCCCAATATGTAGTTTAAAAGATAAAATAGATACAAGTTTCTTTACATTTTAAGGAAGGTTACATAATGGAAAAACTTCGGACCCGTACCGAGAGTTAAACTGCTGAGCAAGCAAGAAAAGAAGTAATTAATCGGCCATTACGTGGTTGTTGACTGCCGCCGAAGAAAGAGGCGCTTCCCGCCCCCTGCTATGTACCTTACACACGAAAAGATGGAACAGAAGTGGAGCAGAGACCCTAAAATCAGCAGTTTATATACTCTCGCGGAAAGTTCGAGGCGTTTTAGGAAGGAAAACCCCCGCCCACAATCTTTTATTGGTGGTTAAAGAAAACCCCTACACAAGATGAAGAAGAAACACATCATTGGTGGAAAATTAATTTAAGAAATTCGGGATTGGCTAAATTCAAAACAAGGGGAAAGAAAGGGTTAATATTGCCAACTTAAACAATGACTGAAAGAAATTTAGCAAAGAACAAACTTTTGAAATTAAATTTTCTCCAAAAAAACAGTTCTTTCACTCCGCACTAGGGTGCACTATTGTTGATCTTCAGTAGTGTCCTCTAGAAGAGAAAGTTCACACTTCTTACTACAAGCAAAACAAAAATACGTCGAAAATGACACAGTTCAAAAACTCCAAAATTTCCAGGTAGCGACATCTTCTGAGAAAGTAGAAAATTAATACCGTAGATAAAGTTCAGACTTCCTCCAGCAGAGGAGTTTCAACTGGCGCAAATTTTAAATAAGCGGCGTGGAGGTGTACCGCCCGGTACAGTTACAATTAAACTCTCCTCAGCACAGATGGTATCTCTCATGTGTGTCTCCTGTTTCTCTATGTTTGGCCGAATCAACTCCAACAATTTTTCGCAAAAACTGTCGCTATCCATACGCAGAAAGTTCTTATAATCTGCAGGCTCTTGTACGCACAGAGTTCTTAATAGGCTGACGTGTGAAAATCCTGGTTTATCTCTCAACCATTCCTTCATTCACACACGTTCCTTTTTCTTTACATCATTGCACAAATTCTGTAACAGCTACAGCCACTTTGGAATGTTTTCGTTGGGCCATAACAAAAACACTTTTTTGCTAGTGGCTTTACGTCGCACCGACACAGATAGGTCTTATGGCGACGATGGGATAGGAAAGGCCTAGGAGTTGGAAGGAAGCGGCCGTGGCCTTAATTAAGGTACAGTCCCAGCATTTGCCTCGTGTGAAAATGGAAAACCAAGGGAAAACCATCTTCAGGGCTGCCGACAGTGGGATTCGAACCACTTTCTCTATAACAAATCTACTCAATGCACATACTATTTGCAATACAGACTGGCGGACTGGTCCGCCAACGGGTTCGCCAGTGTATGGTCACCGTCAAGCCAGTCGGGTTCGGGGTGTGGATTTTATACATGGACGGGCTCGCCAACCGGCTCGACTGTGAATGGGCCCCTTACTCTTTCTTTCTTTCTTAGCCAGTTTACCGTCCAAGGATCGCTTCTCCCTCGAACTCATTGAGGGTTCGCACTCTACAAACTCAACGATAATGCCCTGGATCGTGGCACCTTGGTTAGGGTGACAAAACTTGGAAGAATTTACTGTGCTTCGCCCAGGTGGCCTTACGTTCATTGCTGTACAGGTGCCTTATGGTGTAAGGGATGATTGAGAGGGATGGGCACGGATGAGGGAACGAAGTTGCCGAGGCCTTAAGTTAGGTACTATCACGCCTTTTGAATTTAGAAGAACTGTGTTACAACGGAAAGATACTTTGTGGAATGCTGTTGTGGGGATCGAACACACCTCAACTCAGTCGACCACCCGAGGTTAAGGTTACCCCGCTCCAGCCCTCGTAACACTGCAATTTTCGTGGAAGTGGCGGTGGATCGACCTCGCGCCTCCCGGGCGCAACTAATCACGATCTACCGCCTTAAGGTCAGTGTCATGGTGCCTCTGTGGTAAAGCGTTTAGAAGCTGACCGCGCGAAAGGCCAACCTTTCAGGACATTCGTATTAAGAAAAATAAATAATTAAAGCAAGGAGCATTAGGAGGAGATTGAAAAATAAAAAGTAGTTGAAAATAAATATGCAACGACCGGGAATCGAACCCGGGCCGCCCGCGTGGCAGGCGAGCATTCTACCACTGAACCACCGTTGCCATGTCACGGATGGCTAACATCAAGGAAACATGACGTGTTTTCCTTGAAGTAGCATCACATACGGTGCTTAACAGTGACGTTGCAGTACTTTGCTGATAACAGATTGTGTACTCAGCTTCGGGAGTTCAAATCCACGCTTTGGTGTGTGCGTTAACTGAAATAGCATTGAGGGCTCGAAGTTTTAGGCATTAGTTCCTTGTAAAGAGGACCGTAGTAACGTCGCCGGGTATTCTTGCACATTAAATGTCGCCAAAGCCATAGTCGTTACGCAGTAAAGTATCAGAGCATGGGACAAATCATACGGTAAGGGAAGTAGGGGCCGTCTGCTGCCTCTACAGAATCCACCGGCACTGCACTGGAGAACATTGGCCCGAATGCCTGAAATACTAGACCTATGGGCTTACGGAACCACAAAGACAGTGAGTTCCTCAGACGTTAAGATGCTAGATCTCAACCCTCAATTTAGGTGGTGCATTGTGGTTGCATAGCAGAATGTAATCATATATTTTATACATCTGCCGTAGGGATACTCTGGCAGCGCGTTAAACGATTATTTCCTCCTTAGTTTCCTTCTTTCCTTCTTAGCCTTTTTACCGTCAATAGATCGCTTCTCCCTCGGACTCATTGAAGGTTCTCACTCTACAGACTCACCGATAATGACCTGGATCGTGGCACCTTGGTTAGGGTGACGAAACTGGGAAGAATTATCTGTGCTCCGCCCAGGTAGCCTTACGGTCATTGCTGTACACGTGCCTGATGGTGTATGGAATGATTGGAAGGGATGGGCACGGATGAGGGAACGAAGTGGCCGAAGCCTTCATTTAGGTACTATCAGGGCATTTGAATTTAGAAGAAGTGTGTAAGCACGGAAATTTACTTTGTGCAATGCTGTTGTGGGGATCGAACACACCTCAACTCAGTCGACCACCCGAGATTAAGGGTACACCGCTCCAGCCGTCGTAACACTGCAATTTTCGTGGAAGTGGCGGTATCAGAGCATGGGACAAATCATACGGTAAGGGAAGTAAGGGCCGTCTGCTGCCTCTACAGAATCCACCGGCACTGCTATGTGGAGCAAACAAACCGCTTATATTAGGTAAGACTAACAGCAAAAAAAATGTGTTTACCGTACCGTGATCGTCTAGTGGTTAGGACATTGCGTTGTGGCCGCAATAACCCAGGTTCGAATCCTGGTCACGGCAAGCGAACCGAATTTGTCAATTGTAATTACTGAATTCTGATACAGTGCTCATTTAGAACAAATTATTAACGCTCAGATTTTGTTATATTCGTCTGTCTCAAGGAGCTAGATTCATGTAGGTTTCTAGCAATTTGGAGGATTTGTAGACTACTTGTATCCCCCTATCTCACTAGCTGGCTCATTGTCTTGCTAATGGAGTAAGCGTCTCGGAGCTTGAATTTTGGTGAATATTGGCTCGAATGCCTGCAAAACTAGAGTTATGGGCTTACGGAACCACAAAGACAGTGAATTCCTCAGACGTTAAGATGCTAGATTTCAACCCGCAATTTAAGTGGTGCATTGTGGTGGCATTGAAGAATGTAATCATATATTTTATACAGGTGCCGTATGGATATTCTGGCAGCGCGTTAAACGATTATTTCCTTCTTAGTTTCTTTCCTTCTTAGCCTGTTTACCGTCCATAGATCGCTTCTCCCTCGGACTCATTGAAGGTTCTCACTCTACAGACACAACGATTATGACCTGGATCGTGGCACCTTGCTTAGGGTGACGAAACTGGGAAGAATTAACTGTGCTCCGCCAAGGTGGCCTTACGGTCATTTCTGTACACGTGCCTTATGGTGTATGGAATGATTGGAAGGGATGGGCACGGATGAGGGAACGAAGTGGCCGAGGCCTTCATTTAGGTACTATCAGGGCATTTGAATTTAGAAGAAGTGTGTAAGCACGGAAATTTACTTTGTGTAATGCTGTTGTGGGGATCGAACACACCTCAACTCAGTCGACCACCCGAGATTAAGGGTACACCGCTCCAGCCGTCGTAACACTGCAATTTTCGTGGAAGTGGCGGTAGATCGTGAATAGTTGCGCCCGGGCGGTGCGAGGTAGATCCAGTGCAGTACAGGGCAGTGTCAGGGTGCCTCTGTGGTGAAGCGTTTAGAAGGTGACCGAGCGAAATGCCAACCTTGTAGGACATTCGTATTAAGAAAAATAAATAATTAAAGCAAGGGGCATTAGGAGGAGGTTGAAAAATAATAATATGAAGTTGAAAATAAAAATGCAACGGCCGGGAATCGTACCCGGGCCGCCCGCGTGGCAGGCTAGCATTCTACCACTGATCCACCGTTGCCATGTCACGGATAGCTAACACCAAGTAAACATGACGTGTTTTCCTTGAAGTTGCATCACATACCGTGCTTAACAGTGACGTTGCAGTACTTTGCTGATAACAGATTGTGTACTCAGCTTCGGGAGTTCAAATCCACGCTTTACTGTGTGCGATAACTGAAATAGCATTCAGGGCTCGAAGTTTTAGGCATTAGTTCCTTGTAAAGAGGAACGTAGTAACGTCGCCAGGTATTCTTGCACATTAAATGTCGCCAAAGCCATAGTCGTTACGCAGTAAAGTATCAGAGCATGGGACAAATCATACGGTAAGGGAAGTAGGGGCCGTCTGCTGCCTCTACAGAATCCACCGGCACTGCACTGGAGAAGATTGGCCCGAATGCCTGCAAAACTAGAGCTATGGGCTTACGGAACCACAAAGACAGTGAGTTCCTCAGACGTTAAGATGCTAGATTTCAACCCTCAACTTAGGTGGTGCATTGTGGTGACATTGCAGAATGTAATCATATATTTTATACATCTGCCGTAGGGTAGGCCTACTCTGGCAGCGCGTTAAACGATTATTTCCTCCTTAGTTTCTTTCTTTCTTTCTTAGCCTGTTACCGTCCATAGATCGCTTCTCCCTCGGACTCATTGAAGGTTCTCACTCTACAGACTCAACGATAATGACCTGGATCGTGGCACCCTGGTTAGGGTGACGAAACTGGGAAGAATTAACTGTGCTCCGCCCAGGTGGCCTTACGGTCATTGCTGTACACGTGCCTTATGGTGTATGGGATGATTGGAAGGGATGGGCACGGATGAGGGAACGAAGTGGCCGAGGCCTTCATTTAGGTACTATCAGGGCATTTGAATTTAGAAGAAGTGTGTAAGCACGGAAATTTACTTTGTGTAATGCTGTTGTGGGGATCGAACACACCTCAACTCAGTCGACCACACGAGATTAAGGGTACACCGCTCCAGCCCTCGTAACACTGCAATTTTCGTGGAAGTGGCGGTTGATCGTGAATAGTTGCGCCCGGGGTGTGCGAGGTCGATCCAGTGCAGTGCAGGGCAGTGTCATGGTGCCTCTGTGGTGAAGCGTTTAGAAGGTGACCGAGCGAAATGCCAACCTTGTAAGAATTTCGTATTAAGAAAAACAAATAATTAAAGCAAGGAGCATTAGGAGGAGATTGAAAAATAATGATATCAAGTTGAAAATAAATATGGAACCGCCGGGAATAGAACAAGGGCCGCACGCGTGGCAGGCTAGCATTCTACCACTGAACCACCGTTGCCATGTCTCGGATAGCTAACATCAAGTAAACATGACGTGTTTTCCTTGAAGTTGCATCACATACCGTGCTTAACAGTGACGTTATAGTACTTTGCTGATAACAGATTGTGTACTCAGCTTCGGGAGTTCAAATCCACGCTTGAGTGTGTGCGTTAACTGAAATAGCATTGAGGGCTCGAAGTTTTAGGCATTAGTTCCTTGAAAAGAGGACCGTAGTAACGTCGCCGTGTATTCTTGCACATCAAATGTCGCCAAAGCCATAGTCGTCACGCAGTAAAGTGTCAGAGCATGGGACAAATCATACGGTAAGGGAAGTAGGGGCCGTCTGCTGCCTCTACAGAATCCACCGGGACTGCTATGTGGAGCAAACAAACCGCTTATATTAGGTAAGACTAACCGCAGAAAAATTTCTTTACCGTAGCCGTGATCGTCTAGTGGTTAGGGCATTGCGTTGTGGCCGCAATAACCCAGGTTCGAATCCTGGTCACGGCAAGCGAACAGATATTGTCAATTGTAATTACTGAATTCTGATACAGTGCTCATTTAGGACAAATTATTAACGCTCAGATTTTGTTATATTCGTCTGTATCTCAAGGAGTTAGATTCATGTAGGTTACTAGCAATTTGGAGAATTTGTAGACTACTTGTATCCCCCTAAATCACTAGCTGGCTCACTGTCATGCTATGGGAGTAAGCGTCTCGCAGCTTGAATTTTGGAGAATATTGGCTCGAATGCCTGCAAAACTAGAGTTACGGGCTTAGAGAACCACAAAGACAGTGAGTTCCTCAGACGTTAAGATGCTAGATTTCAACCCTCAATTTAGGTGGTGCATTCTGGTAGCATAGCAGAATGTAATCATGTATTTTATGCATCTGCCGTAGGGATACTCTGGCAGCGCGTTAAACGATTATTTCCTCCTTAGTTTCTTTCTTTCTTTCTTAGCCTGTTTACCGTCCATAGATCGCTTCTCCCTCGGACTCATTGAAGGTTCTCACTCTACAGACTCTACGATAATGACCTTGATGGTGGCACCTTGGTTAGGGTGACGAAACTGGGAAGAATTAACTGTGCTCCGCCCAGGTGGCCTTACGGTCATTGCTGTACACGTGCCATATGGTGTATGGGATGATTGGAAGGGATGGGCACGGATGAGGGAACGAAGTGGCCGAGGCCTTCATTTAGGTACTATCAGGGCATTTGAATTTAGAAGAAATGTGTAAGCACGGAAATTTACTTTGTGTAATGCTATTGTGGGGATCGAACACACCTCAACTCAGTCGACCACCCGATATTAAGGGTACACCGCTCCAGCCGTCGTAACACTGAAATAATAATATGAAGTTGAAAATAATTATGCAACGGCCGGGAATCGAACCCGGGCTGCCCGCGTGGCAGGCGAATATTCTACCACTGAACCACCGTTGCCATGTCACCGATAGCTAACATCAAGGAAACATGACGTGTTTTCCTTGAAGTTGCATCTCATTCCGTGCTTAACAGTGACGTTGCATTACTTTGCTGATAACAGATTGAGTACTCAGCTTCGGGAGTTCGAATCCACGCTTTAGTGTGTACCTTAAGTAAAATAGCATTGAGGGCTCGAAGTTTAAGGCATTAGTTCCTTGTAACGAGGACCGTAGTAACGTCGCCGGTTATTCTTGCACATGAAATGTCGCCAAAGGCATAGTCGTTACGCAGTAAAGTATCAGAGCATGGGACAAGTCATACGGTAAGGGAAGTTGGGGCCGTCTGCTGCCTCTACAGAATCGACCGGCATTGCTATGTGGAGCAAACAGTCCGCAAATATTAGGTAAGACGAGCAAGCAAAAAATGTGTGTACCGTAGCCGTGATCGTCTAGTGGTTAGGACATTGCGTTGTGGCCGCAATAACTCTGGTTCGAATCCTGGTCACGGCAAGCGAATAGATTTTGTCAATTGTAATTACGGAATTCTGATACAGTGCTCATTTAGGAGAAATTATTAAGCTCAGATTTTGTTATGCTCGTCTGTATCTCAAGGAGTTAGATTCATATAGGTTTCTAGCAATTTGGAGAATTTGTAGACTACTTGTATCCCCCTAAATCACTAGCTGGCTCACTGTCTTGCTAAGGGAGTAAGCGTCTCGCAGCCTGAATTTTGGAGAAGATTGGCTCGAATGCCTGCAAAACTAGAGTTATGGGCTTACGGAACCACAAAGACAGTGAGTTCCTCAGACGTTAAGATGCTAGATTTCAACTCTCAATTTAGGTGGTGCATTATGGTGGCATAGCAGAATGTAACCATATATTTTATACATCTGCCGTAGGGATACTCTGGCAGCGCGTTAAACGATTATTTCTTTCATAGTTTCTTTCTTAGCCTGTTTACCGTCCATGGATCGCTTCTCCCTCGGACTCATTGAAGGTTCTCACTCTACAGACTCAACGATAATGACCTGGATCGTGGCACCTTGGTTAGGGTGACGAAACTGGGAAGAATTAACTGTGCTCCGCCCAGGTGGCCTTACGGTCATTGCTGTACACGTGCCTTATGGTGTATGGTATGATCGGAAGGGATGGGCACGGATAAGGGAACGAAGTGGCCGAGGCCTTCATTTAGGTACTATCAGGGCATTTGAATTTAGAAGAAGTATGTAAGCACGGAAATTTACTTTGTGCAATGCTGTTGTGGGGATCGAACACACCTCAACTCAGTCGACCACCCGAGAATAAGGGTACACCGCTCCAGCCGTCGTAACACTGCGATTTTCGTGGAAGTGGCGGTAGATCGTGAATAGTTGCGCCCGGGGGGTGCAAGGTCGATCCAGTGCAGTGCAGGACAGTGTCAGGGTGCCTCTGTGGTGAAGCGTTTAGAAGGTGACCGAGCGAAATGCCGACCTTGTAGGACATTCTTTTTAAGAAAAATAAATAATTAAAGCAAGGAGCATTAGGAGGAGATTGAAAAATAATAATATGAAGTTGAATATAAACACGCAGCGGCCGGGAATCGATCCCGGGCCGCCCGCGTGGCAGGCTAGCATTCTACCACTGAACCACCGTTGCCATGTCACGGACAGTTAACACCAAGTAAACATGACGTGTTTTCCTTGAAGTTGCATCATATACCGTGCTTAACAGTGACGTTGCAGTACTTTGCTGATAACAGATTGTGTACTCAGCTTCGGGAGTTCAAATCCACGCTTTAGTGTGTGCGTTAACTGAAATAGCATTGAGGGCTAGAAGTTTTAGGCATTAGTTCCTTGTAAAGAGGACCGTAGTAATGTCGCCAGGTATTCTTGCACATTAAATGTCGCCAAAGCCATAGTCGTTACGCAGTAAAGTATCAGAGCATGGGACAAATCATACGGTAAGGGAAGTAGGGGCCGTCTGCTGCCTCTACAGAATCAACCGGCACTGCTATGTGGAGCAAACAAACCGCTTATATTAGGTAAGACTAACAGCAAAAAAAGTGTTTTTACCGTAGCCGTGATCGTCCAGTGGTTATTACGTTGCGTTGTGGCCGCAATAACCCAGGTTCGAATCCTGGTCACGGCAAGCGAACAGCTTTTGTCAATTGTAATTACTGAATTCTGATACAGTGCTCATTTAGGACAAATTATTAACGCTCAGATTTTGTTATGCTCGTCTGTATCTCAAGGAGTTAGATTCATATAGTTTTCTAGCAATTTGGAGAATTTTTAGACTACTTGTATCCCCCTAAATCACTAGCTGGCTCACTGTCTTGCTAAGGGAGTAAGCGTCTCGCAGCTTGAATTTTGGAGAAGATTGGCTCGAATGCCTGCAAAACTAGAGTTATGGGCTTACGGAACCACAAAGACAGTGAGTTCCTCAGACGTTAAGATGCTAGATTTCAACCCTCAATTTAGGTGGTGCATTGTATTGGCATAGCAGAATGTAATCATATATTTTATACATCTGCCGTAGGGATATTCTGGCAGCGCGTTAAACGATTATTTCCTCCTTAGTTTCTTTCTTTCTTTCTTAGCCTGTTTACCGTCCATAGATCGCTTCTACCTCGGACTCATTGAAGGTTCTCACTCTACAGACTCAACGTTAATGACCTGGATCGTGGCACCTTGGTTAGGGTGACGAAACTGGGAAGAATTAACTGTGCTCCGCCCAGGTGGCCTTACGGTCATTGCTGTACACGTGCCTTATGGTGTATGGGATGATTGGAGGGGATGGGCACGGATGAGGGAACGAAGTGGCCGAGGCCTTCATTTAGGTACTATCAGGGCATTTGAATTTAGAAGAAGTGTGTAAGCACGGAAATTTCATCATCATCATCATCATCTGTTTACCCTCCAGGGTCGGCTTTTCCCTCGGACTGAGCGAGGGATCCCACCTATACCGCCTCAAGGGCAGTGTCCTGGAGCTTCAGACTCTTGGTCGGGATACAACTGGGGAGTATGACCAGTACCTCGCCCAGGCGGCCTCACCTGCTATAGTGAACAGGGGCCTAGTAGGGGGATGGGAAGATTGGAAGGGATAGGCAAGGATGAGGGAAGGAAGCGGCCGTGGCCTTAAGATAGGTACCATCCCGGCATTTGCCTGGAGGTGAAGTGGGAAACCACGGAAAACCACTTCGAGGATGGCTGAGGTGGGAATCGAACCCGCCTCTACTCAGTTGACCTCCCGAGGCTGAGTGGACCCCGTTCCAGCCCTCGTACCACGTTTCAAATTACGTGGCAGAGCCGGGAATCGAACCCGGACCTCCGGGGGTGGCAGCTAATCACGCTAACCACTACACCACAGAGGCGGCAAGCACGGAAATTTACTTTGTGTAATGCTGTTGTGGGGATCGAACACACCTCAACTCAGTCGACCACCCGAGATTAAGGCTACACCGCTCCAGCCGTCGTAACACTGCAATTTTCGTGGAAGTGGCGGTAGATCGTGAATAGTTGCGCCCAGTGGGTGCGAGTTCGATCCAGTGCAGTGCAGGGCAGTGTCATGGTGCCCCTGTGGTGAAGCGTTTAGAAGGTGACCGAAAGAAATGCCAACCTTGTATTACATTCGTATTAAGAAAAATAAATAATTAAAGCAAGGAGCATTAGGAGGAGATTAAAAAATAATAATATGAAGTTGAAAATAAATATGCAACTGCCGGGAATCCAATCCGGGCCGCCCGCGTGGCAGGCGAGCATTCTACCACTGAACCACCGTTGCCATGCCACAGAGAGCTAACATCAAGGAAACATGAATTGTTTTCCTTGAAGTTGCATCACATACCGTGCTTAACAGTGTCGTTGCAGTACTTTGCTGATAACAGATTGTGTACTCAGCTTCGGGAGTTCAAATCCACGCCTTAGTGTGTGCGTTAACTGACATAGCATTGAGGGCTCGAAGTTTTAGGCATTAGTTCCTTGTAAAGAGGACCGTAGTACCGTCGCCGGGTATTCTTGCACATTAAATGTCGCCAAAGCCATACTCGTTACGCAGTAAAGTATCAGAGCATGGGACAAATCATACGGTAAGGGAAGTAGGGGGCGTCTGCTGCCTCTACAGAATCCACCGGCACTGCTATGTGGAGCAAACAAACCGCTTATATTAGGTAATAATAACAGGAAAAAAACATGTGTTTACCGTAGCCGTGATCGTCTAGTGGTTAGGACATTGCGTTGTGGCCGCAATAACCCAGGTTCGAATCCTGGTCACGGCAAGCGAACAGAATTTGTCAATTGTAATTACTGAATTCTGATACAGTGCTCATTTAGGACAAATTTTAAACGCTCAGATTTTGTTATATTCGTCTGTATCTCAAGGAGTTAGATTCATGTAGGTTTCTAGCAATTTGTAGAATTTGTAGACTACCTGTATCCCCCTATCTCACTATTTGGCTCACTGTCTTGCTAAGGGAGTAAGCGTCTCGCAGCTTGAATTTTGGAGAAGATTGGCTCGAATGCCTGCAAAACTAGAGTTATGGGCTTACGGAACCACAAAGACAGTGAATTCCTCAGACGTTAAGATGCTAGATTTCAACACTCAATTTAGGTGGTGCATTGTGGTGGCATAGCAGAATGTAACCATATATTTTATACATGTGCCGTAGGGATATTCTGGCAGCGCGTTAAACGATTATTTACTTCTTAGTTTCTTTGTTTCTTTCTTAGCCTGTTTACCGTCCATAGATCGCTTCTCTCTCGGACTCATTGAAGGTTCTCACTCTACAGACTCAACGATAATGACCTGGATCGTGGCACCTTTGTTAGGGTGACGAAACTGGGAAGAATTAACTGTGCTCCGCCCAGATGGCCTTACGGTCATTGCTGTACACGTGCCTTATGGTGTATGGTATGATCGGAAGGGATGGGCACGGATAAGGGAACGAAGTAGCCGAGGCCTTCATTTAGGTACTATCAGGGCATTTGAATTTAGAAGAAGTATGTAAGCACCGAAATTTACTTTGTGCAATGCTGTTGTGGGGATCGAACACACTTCAACTCAGTCGACCACCCGAGAATAAGGGTACACCGCTCCAGCCGTCGTAACACTGCGATTTTCGTGGAAGTGGCGGTAGATCGTGAATAGTTGCGCCCGGGGGGTGCGAGGTCGATCCAGTGCAGTGCAGGGCAGTGTCATGGTGCCTCTGTGGTGAAGCGTTTAGAAGGTGACCGAGCGAAATGCCAACCTTGTAAGAATTTCGTATTAAGAAAAACAAATAATTAAAGCAAGGAGCATTAGGAGGAGATTGAAAAATAATGATATCAAGTTGAAAATAAATATGGAACCGCCGGGAATAGAACAAGGGCCGCACGCGTGGCAGGCTAGCATTCTACCACTGAACCACCGTTGCCATGTCTCGGATAGCTAACATCAAGTAAACATGACGTGTTTTCCTTGAAGTTGCATCACATACCGTGCTTAACAGTGACGTTATAGTACTTTGCTGATAACAGATTGTGTACTCAGCTTCGGGAGTTCAAATCCACGCTTGAGTGTGTGCGTTAACTGAAATAGCATTGAGGGCTCGAAGTTTTAGGCATTAGTTCCTTGAAAAGAGGACCATAGTAACGTCGCCGTGTATTCTTGCACATTAAATGTCGCCAAAGCCATAGTCGTTACGCAGTAAAGTGTCAGAGCATGGGACAAATCATACGGTAAGGGAAGTAGGGGCCGTCTGCTGCCTCTACAGAATCCACCGGGACTGCTATGTGGAGCAAACAAACCGCTTATATTAGGTAAGACTAACCGCAGGAAAATTTCTTTACCGTAGCCGTGATCGTCTAGTGGTTAGGACATTGCGTTGTGGCCGCAATAACCCAGGTTCGAATCCTGGTCACGGCAAGCGAACAGATATTGTCAATTGTAATTACTGAATTCTGATACAGTGCTCATTTAGGACAAATTATTAACGCTCAGATTTTGTTATATTCGTCTGTATCTCAAGGAGTTAGATTCATGTAGGTTTCTAGGAATTTGGAGAATTTGTAGACTACTTGTATCCCCCTAAATCACTAGCTGGCTCACTGTCATGCTATGGGAGTAAGCGTCTCGCAGCTTGAATTTTGGAGAATATTGGCTCGAATGCCTGCAAAACTAGAGTTATGGGCTTAGAGAACCACAAAGACAGTGAGTTCCTCAAACGTTAAGATGCTAGATTTCACCCTCAATTTAGGTGGTGCATTGTGGTGACATTGCAGAATGTAATCATATATTTTATACATCTGCCGTAGGGATAATCTGGCAGCGCGTTAAACGATTATTTCCTCCTTAGTTTCTTTCTTTCTTTCTTAGCCTGTTTACCGTCCATAGATCGCTTCTTCCTCCGACTCATTGAAGGTTCTCACTCTACAGACTCAACGATAATGACCTGGATCGTGGCACCTTTGTTAGGGTGACGAAACTGGGAAGAATTAACTGTGCTCCGCCCAGATGGCCTTACGGTCATTGCTGTACACGTGCCTTATGGTGTATGGTATGATCGGAAGGGATGGGCACGGATAAGGGAACGAAGTAGCCGAGGCCTTCATTTAGGTACTATCAGGGCATTTGAATTTAGAAGAAGTATGTAAGCACCGAAATTTACTTTGTGCAATGCTGTTGTGGGGATCGAACACACTTCAACTCAGTCGACCACCCGAGAATAAGGGTACACCGCTCCAGCCGTCGTAACACTGCGATTTTCGTGGAAGTGGCGGTAGATCGTGAATAGTTGCGCCCGGGGGGTGCGAGGTCGATCCAGTGCAGTGCAGGACAGTGTCAGGGTGCCTCTGTGGTGAAGCGTTTAGAAGGTGACCGAGCGAAATGCCGACCTTGTAGGACATTCTTTTTAAGAAAAATAAATAATTAAAGCAAGGAGCATTAGGAGGAGATTGAAAAATAATAATATGAAGTTGAAAATATACACGCAGCGGCCGGGAATCGATCCCGGGCCGCCCGCGTGGCAGGCTAGCATTCTACCACTGATCCACCGTTGCCATGTCACGGATAGCTAACATCAAGTAAACATGACGTGTTTTCCTTGAAGTTGCATCACATACCGTGCTTAACAGTGACGTTGCAGTACTTTGCTGATACCAGATTGTGTACTCAGCTTCGGGAGTTCAAATCCACGCTTTAGTGTGTGCGTTAACTGAAATAGCATTGAGGGCTCGAAGTTTTAGGGATTATTTCCTTGTAAGAAGGACCGTAGTAACGTCGCCAGGTATTCTTGCACATTAAATGTCGCCAAAGCTATAGTCGTTACGCAGTAATGTATCAAAGCATGGGACAAATCATACGGTAAGGGAAGTAGGGGCCGTCTGCTGCCTCTACAGAATCCACCGGCACTGCTATGTGGAGCAAACAAACCGCTTATATTAGGTAAGACTAACAGCAAAAAAAATGTGTTTACCGTAGCCGTGATCGTCCAGTGGTTAGGACGTTGCGTTGTGGCCGCAATAACCCAGGTTCGAATCCTGGTCACTTCAAGTGAACAGATTTTGCCAATTGTAATTACTGAATTCTGAGACAGTGCTCATTTAGGACAAATTATTAACGCTCAGATTTTGTTATATTCGTCTGTATCTCAAGGAGCTAGATTCATGTAGGTTTCTAGCAATTTGGAGAATTTGTAGACTACTTGTATCCCCCTAAATCACTAGCTGGCTCACTGTCTTGCTAAGGGAGTAAGCGTCTCGCAGTTTGAATTTTGAAGAAGGTTGGCTCGAAGGCCTGCAAAACTAGAGTTATGGGCTTACGAACCACAAAGACAGTGCGTTCCTCAGACGTTATAATGTTAGATTTCACCCTCAATTTAGGTGGTGCATTGTGGTGACATTGCAGAATGTAATCATATATTTTATACATCTGCCGTAGGGATAATCTGGCAGCGCGTTAAACGATTATTTCCTCCTTAGTTTCTTTCTTTCTTTCTTAGCCTGTTTACCGTCCATAGATCGCTTCTTCCTCGGACTCATTGAAGGTTCTCACTCTACAGACTCAACGATAATGACCTGGATCGTGGCACCTTTGTTAGGGTGACGAAACTGGGAAGAATTAACTGTGCTCCGCCCAGGTGGCCTTACGGTCATTGCTGTACACGTGCCATATGGTGTATGGTATGATCGGAAGGGATGGGCACTGATAAGGGAACGAAGTGGCCGAGGCCTTCATTTAGGTACTATCAGGGCATTTGAATTTAGAAGAAGTATGTAAGCTCGGAAATTTTCTTTGTGCAATGCTGTTGTGGGGATCGAACACACCTCAACTCAGTCGACCACCCGGGAATAAGGGTACACCGCTCCAGCCCTCGTAACATTGCAATTTTCGTGGAAGTGGCGGTAGATCGTGAATAGTTGCGCCCGGGGGGTGCGGGGTCGATCCAGTGCAGTGCAGGGCAGTGTCAGGTTGCCTCTGTGGTGAAGCGTTTAGAAGGTGACCGAGCGAAATGCCGACCTTGTAGGACATTATTTTTAAGAAAAATAAATATTTAAGGCAAGGAGCATTAGGAGGAGATTGAAAAATAATAATATGAAGTTGAATATAAACACGCAGCGGCCGGGAATCGATCCCGGGCCGCCCGCGTGGCAGGCTAGCATTCTACCACTGAACCACCGTTGCCATGTCGCGGATAGTTAACACCAAGTAAACATGACGTGTTTTCCTTGAAGATGCATCACATACCGTGCTTAACAGTGACGTTGCAGTACTTTGCTGATAACAGATTGTGTACTCAGCTTCGAGAGTTCAAATCCACGCTTTAGTGTGTGCGTTAACTGACATAGCATTGAGGGCTCGAAGTTTTAGGCATTAGTTCCTTGTAAAGAGGACCGTATTAACGTCGCCAGGTATTCTTGCACATTAAATGTCGCCAAAGCCATAGTCGTTACGCAGTAAAGTATCAGAGCATGGGGCAAATCATACGGTAAGGGAAGTAGGGGCCGTCTGCTACCTCTGCAGAATCCACCGGCACTGTTATGGGGAGCAAACAGACCGCATATATTAGGTAAGACTAGCAAGTGAAAATGTGTTTACCGTAGCCGTGATCGTCTGGTGGTTAGGGCATTGCTTCATGGCCGCAATAACCCAGGTTCGAATCCTGGTCACGGCAAGCGAACAGATTTTGTCAATTGTAATTACTGAATTCTGATACAGTGCTTATTTAGGACAAATTATTAACGCTCAGATTTTGTTATATTCGTCTGCATCTCAAGGAGGTAGATTCATGTAGGTTTCTAGCAATTTGGAGAATTTTTAGACTACTTGTATCCCCGTAAATCACTAGCTGGCTCACTGTCTTACTAAGGGAGTGAGCGTCTCGCAGCTTGAATTTTGGAGAAGATTGGCTTGAATGCCTGCAAAACTAGAGCTATGGGCTTACGGAACCACAAAGACAGTGAGGTCCTCAGACGTTAAGATGCTAGATTTCAACCCTCAACTTAGGTGGTGCATTGTGGTGACATTGCAGAATGTAATCATATATTTTATACATCTGCCGTAGGGATATTCTGGCAGCGCGTTAAACGATTATTTCCTCCTTAGTTTCTTTCTTTCTTTCTTAGCCTGTTTACCGTCCATAGATCGCTTCTCCCTCGGACTCATTGAAGGTTCTCACTCTACAGACTCAACGATAATGACCTGGATCGTGGCACCCTGGTTAGGGTGACGAAACTGGGAAGAATTAACTGTGCTCCGCCCAGGTGGCCTTACGGTCATTGCTGTACACGTGCCTTATGGTGTATGGGATGATTGGAAGGGATGGGCACGGATGAGGGAACGAACTGGCCGAGGCCTTCATTTAGGTACTATCAGGGCATTTGAATTTAGAAGAAGTGTGTAATAGTGATGGGACATTCGATTCATTTTACTGAATCGATTCATTTGATTCCGTTCACGTTACTGAATCGATACAGTGATCCGATTCACGGCTCATTGGTCACCGCTCCTACTGCATCTGTGTAGTATGTGCTGGTAAGACAGCAGCAACAGCATTCAGTGCTCGCAGCTGCCATCTGGTCTTCATACTCTGAACTCCTTTCTTAGAAAAAATGCTAGTTACTCTAATACGATTAAACCTGTTACCGAGTTTTTGTGGTAGTTAAGCATGAAAGAAGGTGCTGGGTGGTGAATAGGTCTCAAGCTACTAAAGAGAAATTAAATTTTAAAATTTAACAAGGTTATATTTTCTTTTCAAAATTAGGTAACAACAAATAGAACAGGTACTTAGTAGCCGAAATACAACTTGAAATGTACAATTACAGGGATTAAAGAATTTGGGCTTCGAGCCCTGAAAACACAATTCTTGAGCAACTAGCTCAACTTTACGATATACCAATTTCAACAAAAGGGGCAGAAGACCCCACTCAAACCCTGGAGCCCTTGCTCCAAATTACACAGCAAAGCCTCCTCGAGGCATACAACTCTCAGTTTTAGAAAAGAGCCACTCGCTCTTAAAGTTAAGCCTCTCCCGGGCCACCCCAAACTCAACTTTCAAGTCGTCCTCAAGGGACATATACACAGGGGTAAAATACCCAACCTACTGAGGTCTATTAGGTGAGAAAAGATTAATACATGACCTCTAAAATACAACTTGAGAGGAGGCGAACTTGCACTCCTAATACACTTTGCTTAAGACCTACTTGGCACTAGGCCGTTAATACAAGGGCTAATCCCATACTACAGAGGTGACTTAATGGCAATTTACATTACATTACGGGAGAATTGGTTGAGAAAAATAAGTTCACCTCAAGACGATGTGAGTGGGAACTCGAGAGGGTTAGCACTCTCTATCCCATAATGTATCTTTACAAGAGAATAGAAGAAAAGAGTAGTTACATTTAAGGAAAAGGTTACATGATGGAAAACGCTTCGAACCCGCCGCGAGAGTTAAACTGCCGACCTAGCAAGAAAAGAAGATATTAATAGGCCATTACCTGGTAGTAGATCGCTGCCGAGGAAAGAGGCGCTTCCCGCCTCCTGCTATGTACTTAATACACTGAAAGATGGAACAGAAGTGGCCCGGAGACCCCAAAATCAGCAGTTTATAACCTCTCGCGGAAGATTCTAGGCGTTAGGGGAAATAAAACACCCTCCCTCAAAGTTTTTATTGGTTCGGGAAAAGAAACCCCTACATAGAGGAAAAGGAACACATTATTGGTGGAAAATTAATTAAAGAAATTCGGGATTGGCTAGATCCAAAATAAGGGGAAAAGGAGGGGTATACAGCCAACTTAAACCATGACAGAAAGAAATTTAACAAAGAACAAACTCTTGAAATAAAAATTTCTCCAACAAAATAGTTCTTTGATTTCGCACTAGGTCGCACTATTGTTGATCTTCAGTAGTGTCCTCTAGAAGAGAAAGTTCGCACTTCTTACTTCAAGCGGAACAAAAACACATCAAAAGTGACACAGTTCAAAAACTCAAAATTTTCCATGTGGTGACATCTTCTGAGTAAGTAGAGAATTAATAGAATAGATAAAGTTCAACCTTCCTCCAGAAGAGGAGTTTCAACTGGCGCAACTTTTAAATAAACGGTGTAGAGGTGTACCGCCCGGTACAGACCTCCCCCCCCAAAAGTTCCTCCAAGGGGTAACACAGAAGAACATAAGCTTTGTTTCCAAAATAAGGTCCAAGTTTTGATGTGTGTATTAAGATTAATTGCGGAAGCATTTATAAGATTTTAGTAATTTGGTTGGTTACAATTTCAAAATTTTGTTGTTGCAGGTGCAGTAAAGTTTTTCTGTTGTAGTAATTGAATTTCTGAAGATAAACCTTTAATGCTTAAAAGTGAAGAAAAGTTTTGCAATGTCCACCAAATATTGTTGTTAAATTCCCATATGTAGTTATCGCTTAAGGTGACTGTCCATGTAGTTGATGTAGATTGAGTCGAATGGCCGGACCGGCCATTGCAGCTTGCGTCCAACGGGGGCCGCTCGGACCCCTCAAGTACCCTGAGATACCGCTCGCCCGCACTATGAGGGGAGCAGAGGTGTTGAAGTACGCCGCGCCCGCGGTGAACAGATACAGGCTGCGGGCATGTAGCAGGTCGTGCGCCGCACATCAGCCTTGGCCGGGAGGTGAGCTCCGGCTCGCCGTGCACATGTCGTCCTCGCTGGAGAGGAGGGGGCCCATCCCCCTCCCCAGTCGCTGCACGGCGCTGCGCGGCTGCGGGGGCGCTGAAACATTAAAGCTAGGCGGCAGAATTGTGTTGGACAATCATCTTCTTTGAGGGTACAGGCTTGTGGAGAGGTTGAGGGGCCAGCGGCGTGTAGATATCTATGGCATTTACTATTATGAAGCCACAGTGTAAGGTGGAGCAGGAGACGGGAGCGTGGTAATGGCCGTGGCAAGAACAGGATGGCAGTTTAACGGGTCGGGGCAGGTTTTACATAAGGCTTACATCTAAAACCAAAATATTACAGAAGGGGCAGAATGCCTTAAAAGTGAAACTCAAAAAAAAAATATAACCTTCATATCCTTTCAAAATACTATGAAGCAAGTTAACACAGAAATTACACCGGTTTCACCTGGGACAGGTGAACTCTAAATATCCTCTCGGTGGCTGGATTACTTAACAATAAGGTAACCGGCGTAAGAAAATCGAGAATGATACAAGGCCCATGAAATCTGGGGGCAAGCTTGCCCGCGGGAACAAAATTTTTGACCATAACCTGGTCACCCACCTTCAAAGTGGTGGGTCTCCGTCCACGATCATACCTTTCCCTAACCTTTTCATGAGACACTTTAAGATTGGCTTTAGCCTTCTTCCAAAGATCTTTAATGTTATCCGGATCTATTGTCTCGGGTAGAATGTCATTCAAAGACCAGAGGTTAGAGAGCGGCGAGTTGGGAACAAACTTGAACATCAAGGAAGCTGGAGTAAACTTGTGAGATTCATGAACCGCCGAATTCAAAGCAAAAGCTATCCAATGCAGGGACGTGTCCCACCTGGAAGGATCTTCATGATGATAGGCAATGAGTGCGGACCTGAGATTACGGTTAACTCGTTCAGCCAGAGATGGTTGCGGGTAATAAGCAGAAGTAGTTACATGAGATATTGATAAGTCAAAACAGAATTTACGAAATAAATTAGATGTAAAAGCCTTAGCATTATCAGATACGATATATTGACACGGACCAAAAGAAGCAAAAATAGAATTTAAGCAGGTAATGGTGGACTGAGCGGTAGCCAGCTTAGTCGGAAATAACCAGGAAAATCTAGTAAAACCATCTACACATACAAAGATAAACTTGTTGGCATTACCCTTTGACTGGGGGAAGGGTCCCACATAATCGATATACAGGCGTTCCATGGGGCGCGACGCTTGATGAGAAGACAAAAGGCCTACTTTAGTGGACATGGTGGGTTTACTGATCAAACAAGATTTACAAGCTTTTACAAGTTCCCGAATTTCACCGTCCATACCTTTCCAGATGAACATTTCACGAATCTTTTCACGAGTTTTAAAGATACCCAGATGCCCCCCCAATGGGGTCTCATGATAGTATTTGAAGATCATAGGCACGAGAACAGCTGGAACGACAACTTTCATCATCTTGTCATGCCTCGAAGGGCAACATAAAACACCATTCCTCAGAACATAAGGGACGACATGCTCCCCAGAAGAAAGGGTTTCCATTATCGGAGCCAGCGTCGGATCTTCACGTTGGTATTTCTCGATATCCCTAAAGAGCATGGGGGCATCAGTTAAAATGGCATTAACATCAAATAGTGTGGACTCGGGAGGAGATGAACGGTCGACCGGTTCATGGTTCTCAACGTCGTTTGAAAACATACGGCTGAGTCCATCAGCAACCACATTTTCAGTACCTCTGATATGCCGTACATCGAATTGGAAGGCAGAAATACGGATGGCCCAACGGGCTATACGACCTGTACGACGCGGCCTACCTAAGACCCAGCTTAAGGCTTGATTATCTGTCTCCAGATCGAATTTGACGTGTTCCAGATAGAGACGGAACTTTTCTAAGGCGAATAAGACTGCCAAACCTTCAAGCTCATATATGGAGTACTTTGCTTCTTGAACCGATAGAGTCCTAGATGCATAGGCGATGGGACGCCTCCCTAGTTCAGTCTCTTGAAGAAGGACTGCAGCTACAGCTGACGACGACGCGTCCGTTTGGACGATGAATTTCTTCGAGAAATCAGGCATAGCAAGTACAGGGGCATTACAGAGAGCTAATTTAAGATCTTCGAAAGCGGCTTGTTGAGAAGGTCCCCACTCGAATTTGATGCCTTTCCTACGAAGAAGGTTTAAGGGCGCCGCTCTATTAGCAAAATTAGGAATGAACTTCCTGAAGAAATTCACCATGCCAATGAACCTGGCGATACCTTTAATGTCCTTGGGAGGTTTAAAATCACGGATGGCCTGTGTTCTAGAATGATCGACTGCTACACCATCAGATGACACAATATGCCCTAGGAATGACATAGAGGGCTTAGCAAAGGCAACCTTGGACAACTTAACAGTTAACCCAGCCTTACGAAGGCGATTGAGAACTTCTCGCAAATGATCTAGATGTTCTTCAAAGGTTTCGGAAAATACGACGACATCATCCAAGTAGTGATATAAGTACTCAAATTTGATGTCGGAGAAGACCCTATCTAGTAGCCTAGTGAGCACCGCTGCCCCCGTGGGGAGCCCGAAAGGCACGCGGTTGTATTCATATAAATTCCAGTCCGTGGCAAACGCTGTAAGATGTTTAGACTCTTCGGCAAGGGGAATTTGATTATAGGCCTGATTCAAGTCCAAGATGGTGAAGAACTTGGCCTTACGAAACCATGAAAAGCAAGAATGAAGGTCGGGAAGGGGCACAGATTGCAACACCACCTTCCGATTGAGAGCCCTGTAATCAATGACAGGCCTGAAGCCTCCTTGAGGTTTCGGTACTAGAAAAATAGGCGAAGAATACGCTGACTTAGAGGGCCTAATAATACCATCCTTCAACATCTGATCGATGATTTCTTTCAGAGCCTTCATTTTAGGTGGAGATAGCCTATACGGTGGAAAACGGACAGGAATAGAATCCGTGACCTCAATTTTGTATTCAATAAGGTCAGTAACACCAAGAGTATCAGAGAACACCTCGGGAAACGACTGACACAGTTTGCGAATACTATCAGCCTGCTCCTCAGGTAGATGTCTAAGGTCTAACAACATCTCATCCTGGGTAGGCGAAATAGATGAACATGACACAGAATTACACTTTAATAGTGGGATTTTACAACTAGAAGCAAATTTGAATGTGCACGACCTAGACTGCAGATCGAGCACAAGACCAGTGTGAGAAATAAAGTCAGCTCCCAATATAATGGGGCAAGACAAGTGCTTAGCCACAAACAATTTAACTTTCCATGTAAACTTAAAAACACGAATTTTGACCAGTAAGGAACCTAGAATTTCTAATGGAGATGAATTAGCCGAAACGTATTGAACAGGAGAAGAGACATAGTCAGGGAGTTTACAAACAGATTTCAATTTAGAATACCAATCAGCCGAAATAATGGAACAAACACTGCCTGAATCTAAGAGAGCTGTTATAGGCTCGTTATTTAACTCAATCTTAAGAAAAGGAACAGGTGCGGGGGTATCCGCCGCAATCCTAAGACACTCTTTAGGGCATTCAAACGATGAATTTGAAGGCTGGTCGTTCTCTGCATTTACAACCTGTTTACTAGGGGCTGAGTCTCGGGAAGATGGATTAGTCGGCTCAGCCGACGCCACTAGTCACTTTTTATTATTGGCATAGCTGGAATTTGCACCAGAAGTTGAGCAGGAGGGGGTGCTATTTGAATTTGGGCAATTCTTGGCGATATGTGAGAAGGCCCCACACTTAAAACAGCCTTGTGATGACCCTGCTCCATTCCTTGTCCCACTTGACTTGATCAGAGGACACTTATTCCGCAGATGGTCAGGCGACCCGCAAGCATAACATTTACGGGGATTGACTGGTCGGCGAGGTGGAGGCCGAGTGTTACTAAAGGAAGGCGGGGGTTCTTTCGCGACACGCAAAGAATCGGCGTATCTAACTCCTTCCGCTGAGACTGCCAATGCTTCAAGTTCCGAGAACGTTTGCGGGCACGCCGCGAAACACAAATATGACCTATAGGATGGTGAAATACCTTCCACAATAGCTTGTACAATTTGATCCTCAGGGAAGTGAAGAGCAAACACCCTAGTATAAAACTTAATGTCTTGGATGAAGTCAGCCAAGTTTTCATCCAAGCGCTGTACACGGTAATAGTACTTCTGAATCAGGGAGGACCTGGCCCTAGCCGGGATGAAGTTAGCTAGCAAATGGGCATGGAAATCCTCAATAGATGATTGCTCGGCAATGGCTCTTACGATTTTATCAGAGAGAATACCAATAGCATACGGATAGATAATTTGCAAAATTTGACATGGCGAAAGAGAAAAAACAAGAGCATGATCCTGAAATTCCACTAGAAATCTTAAAAATGAAATTACGTCACTGGTGGTATTAACGGAAAACTTGGATATACCTCTGAGCAACATTGCCAATGGATGCGGCAAGCTGCTAAACCCGGGCGACATAGTAGGTAAAGGTTTCAATGGCAAGGAAGTTAATTCAGCACGTACATTGTTCAACGATGTGCGGCGTTCAGACTCGTTGTCCAATGGGGCAGAGATAGTTTGAGCAGCAACGGTTATCCTATTGCCTTCTCCCTTAGCAGGATCTTCCTCACTACTTACATTCACAACGGTGGGCTGATCAGATTTGGGAGGAACTTCCCCAGTTAACAATTGAGTGACTTTACTAGACAATTCAGAGATAGTTTCAAGGAGCGTATTAGCTTGCTTCCTCTGAACGTCATTCACCTTCAGAGACAACAGATCATTAACTCTATTTGAAAAGTGATATAGCCTGCCTTGCACACGCTTAATTTGATTAGGAGACGGATCGTTTTCATCAAAAAAGCTGACTACAGATGCTAGCCCAGTAATATTCTCGACGATCGTGGAAAGAGAATCATCAATTTCTTTCTCTCCCAAATTGGGGATGGAAATGGGCAAATCAAGGGACTCTCTAAGCTTGTTGGTGTCGATTGCAACCGTGCCTCCAGATTGCACATTTCTGATAGTTAACTCGTATATCAACTCCTCTTTGCGCAAATAGTTAAGTAGGAGAACATCGCGAGGGCCGGGCATGATGACAGAACAATTTTGAAAAACTCAAAAAATTCCAGCAACTGAGACAATTATTAGAGTTCGAATCAAAGCAATGTTTAGCCGTCAAAAGGGGCTAAATTGAGACCCATTCAACCACGCTCTGCTACCACTTGTTACCGAGTTTTTGTGGTAGTTAAGCATGAAAGAAGGTGCTGGGTGGTGAATAGGTCTCAAGCTACTAAAGAGAAATTAAATTTTAAAATTTAACAAGGTTATATTTTCTTTTCAAAATTAGGTAACAACAAATAGAACAGGTACTTAGTAGCCGAAATACAACTTGAAATGTACAATTACAGGGATTAAAGAATTTGGGCTTCGAGCCCTGAAAACACAATTCTTGAGCAACTAGCTCAACTTTACGATATACCAATTTCAACAAAAGGGGCAGAAGACCCCACTCAAACCCTGGAGCCCTTGCTCCAAATTACACAGCAAAGCCTCCTCGAGGCATACAACTCTCAGTTTTAGAAAAGAGCCACTCGCTCTTAAAGTTAAGCCTCTCCCGGGCCACCCCAAACTCAACTTTCAAGTCGTCCTCAAGGGACATATACACAGGGGTAAAATACCCAACCTACTGAGGTCTATTAGGTGAGAAAAGATTAATACATGACCTCTAAAATACAACTTGAGAGGAGGCGAACTTGCACTCCTAATACACTTTGCTTAAGACCTACTTGGCACTAGGCCGTTAATACAAGGGCTAATCCCATACTACAGAGGTGACTTAATGGCAATTTACATTACATTACGGGAGAATTGGTTGAGAAAAATAAGTTCACCTCAAGACGATGTGAGTGGGAACTCGAGAGGGTTAGCACTCTCTATCCCATAATGTATCTTTACAAGAGAATAGAAGAAAAGAGTAGTTACATTTAAGGAAAAGGTTACATGATGGAAAACGCTTCGAACCCGCCGCGAGAGTTAAACTGCCGACCTAGCAAGAAAAGAAGATATTAATAGGCCATTACCTGGTAGTAGATCGCTGCCGAGGAAAGAGGCGCTTCCCGCCTCCTGCTATGTACTTAATACACTGAAAGATGGAACAGAAGTGGCCCGGAGACCCCAAAATCAGCAGTTTATAACCTCTCGCGGAAGATTCTAGGCGTTAGGGGAAATAAAACACCCTCCCTCAAAGTTTTTATTGGTTCGGGAAAAGAAACCCCTACATAGAGGAAAAGGAACACATTATTGGTGGAAAATTAATTAAAGAAATTCGGGATTGGCTAGATCCAAAATAAGGGGAAAAGGAGGGGTATACAGCCAACTTAAACCATGACAGAAAGAAATTTAACAAAGAACAAACTCTTGAAATAAAAATTTCTCCAACAAAATAGTTCTTTGATTTCGCACTAGGTCGCACTATTGTTGATCTTCAGTAGTGTCCTCTAGAAGAGAAAGTTCGCACTTCTTACTTCAAGCGGAACAAAAACACATCAAAAGTGACACAGTTCAAAAACTCAAAATTTTCCATGTGGTGACATCTTCTGAGTAAGTAGAGAATTAATAGAATAGATAAAGTTCAACCTTCCTCCAGAAGAGGAGTTTCAACTGGCGCAACTTTTAAATAAACGGTGTAGAGGTGTACCGCCCGGTACAAAACCAAACAAGTTTTTTTATAAACCGACCTGGATTATTTTATGGTCAATGTTCAGAAATCTGCGTTCGCAGCTGCCATCTGGTCTTCATACTATGAACTCCTTTCTTAGAAAAAATTCTAGTTACTCTAATACATCGAAGGTTTCCGGTGACGCAGGGTGGGAAAGGTTAGGATTAGGAAGGTAGCAGCCATGACCTGAATTAAGGTACAGTCCCAGCATTTCCTGGTGAGAAAATGGGGAAACTACGGAAAAACCATCTTAACGGCTGCCGACGGTGGGATTCCAACCCACCATCCCCCGAATGCAAGCGCATAGCCACACGATATTAACCGCACGACAACTCGCTCAGTCATTTTTTAAAAATATTTTTCTATCAGCTGAGGATTTTTTTTTTCATAGTCATATTTTGTATAGGCTACCCGAGATGTACAGTAGCCCGCTGGTTTTCTGATTCAACATACTGTTATTGCGTCTGTCCACATATGATTGAAGTCTTGTGCAACGATGTGACATATGAACTGAGAGAATACTGAGCCATTCTTCCCAATATAAAACAGGGACGTTTGAGTGGTCATGAGCATGACTCATAGTCATAGGGCAGGCTAGAGTCGAGTTTAATTGTCAAATGTCAACTAAGTTATAATACTAAGATTCATTAAACTAATAAACAGTATAACCTAATAGCCTACCTTCTTACTAGCTACTTCAGAATTATGTTGTGACTACCTTTTTAACACTGCAAATAAATCCATCTATTATTTAAACATCCCTGTAAGAAGAGGACAGTGAATGCAAATGGGTATTATTTTCAAATGAGCTGAGCTCGAGAGTCCATTATAGCATAGGATTATTTCAGTGTAGCATGGCTCACTGTATGTCTCGCTGCAGTGAGCCAAGGAGCCGTGTGTATCTTGTGTCTCACTGAGCCGCGGTCGTTCACGATTCTTTCGATGTGCCATGGCTCACTGTATGTCTCGCTGCAGCGGAAGCTCGGCTCGCCGCGTGTCCAGTGAGCCGATAAGGAGCCGTGTGTATCATGTGTCTCACTGAGCCGCGGTCGTTCACGATTCTTTCGATGTGCCATGATTCACTGATTCACTGTCTCGCTGCAGCGGAAGCTCGGCTCCCCGTCAACGTCCAGTGAGTGCGCCACTCAGCACTGTCCGCTGGGAGTAAGCTGATTCACTGTCTCGCTGCAGCGGAAGCTCGGCTCCCCGTCAACGTCCAGTGAGTGCGCCACTCAGCACTGTCCGCTGGGAGTAAGCTGAATCATGTGCCGTGAGCTCGCCGTTCCTGTGAATCGATTCACTCGGACACTTGGATGAATCGATACACTGCTTCGAATCATACATTCAGTAGCCAACACTAGTGTGTAAGCACGGAAATTTACTTTGTGCAATGCTAATATGGGGATCGAACACACCTCAACTCAGTCGACCACCCGATATTAAGGGTACACCGCTCCAGCCGTCGTAACACTGAAATAATAATATGAAGTTGAAAATAATTATGCAACGGCCGGGAATCGAACCCGGGCTGCCCGCGTGGCAGGCGAATATTCTACCACTGAACCACCGTTGCCATGTCACCGATAGCTAACATCAAGGAAACATGACGTGTTTTCCTTGAAGTTGCATCTCATTCCGTGCTTAACAGTGACGTTGCATTACTTTGCTGATAACAGATTGAGTACTCAGCTTCGGGAGTTCGAATCCACGCTTTAGTGTGTACCTTAAATAAAATAGCATTGAGGGCTCGAAGTTTTAGGCATTAGTTCCTTGTAAAGAGGACCGTAGTAACGTCGCCGGTTATTCTTGCACATGAAATGTCGCCAAAGCCATAGTCGTTACGCAGTAAAGTATCAGAGCATGGGACAAATCATACGGTAAGGGAAGTAGGGGCCGTCTGCTGCCTCTACAGAATCGACCGGCACTGCTATGTGGAGCAAACAGTCCGCAAATATTAGGTAAGACGAGCAAGCTAAAAATGTGTGTACCGTAGCCGTGATCGTCTAGTGGTTAGGACATTGCGTTGTGGCCGCAATAACTCTGGTTCGAATCCTGGTCACGGCAAGCGAATAGATTTTGTCAATTGTAATTACTGAATTCTGATACAGTGCTCATTTAGGAGAAATTATTAAGCTCAGATTTTGTTATGCTCGTCTGTATCTCAAGGAGTTATATTCATATAGGTTTCTAGCAATTTGGAGAATTTGTAGACTACTTGTATCCCCCTAAATCACTAGCTGGCTCACTGTCTTGCTAAGGGAGTAAGCGTCTCGCAGCTTGAATTTTGGAGAAGATTGGCTCGAATGCCTGCAAAACTAGTGCTATGGGTTTACGGAACCACGAAGACAGTGAGTTCCTCAGACGTTAAGATGCTAGATTTCAACTCTCAATTTAGGTGGTGCATTATGGTGGCATAGCAGAATGTAACCATATATTTTATACATCTGCCGTAGGGATACTCTGGCAGCGCGTTAAACGATTATTTCTTTCATAGTTTCTTTCTTAGCCTGTTTACCGTCCATGGATCGCTTCTCCCTCGGACTCATTGAAGGTTCTCACTCTACAGACTCAACGATAATGACCTGGATCGTGGCACCTTGGTTAGGGTGACGAAACTGGGAAGAATTAACTGTGCTCCGCTCAGGTGGCCTTACGGTCATTGCTGTACAGGTGCCTTATGGTGTATGGGATGATTGGAAGGGATGGGCACGGATGAGGGAACGAACTGGCCGAGGCCTTCATTTAGGTACTATCAGGGCATTTGAATTTAGAAGAAGTGTGTAAGCACGGAAATTTACTTTTGCAATGCTGTTGTGGGGATCGAACACACCTCAACTCAGTCGACCACCCGAGTTTAAGGGTACACCGCTCCAGCCCTCGTAACACTGCAATTTTCGTGGAAGTGGCGGTAGATCGTGAATAGTTGCGCCCGGGCGGTGCGAGGTCGATCCAGTGCAGTGCAGGGCAGTATCATGGTGCCTCTGTGGTGAAGCGTTTAGAAGGTGACCGAGCGAAATGCCTACCTTGTAGGACATTCGTATTAAGAAAAATAAATAATTAAAGCAAGGAAGGCCGCCTGTGTGGTGTAGTGGTTAGCGTGATTAGCTGTCACCCCCGGAGGTCCGGGTTCGATTCCCGGCTCTGCCACGAAATTTGAAAAGTGGTACGAGGGCTGGAGCGGGGTCCACTCAGCCTCGGGAGGTCAACTGAGTAGAAGTGGGTTCGATTCCCACCTCAGCCATCCTGGAAGTGGTTTTCTGTGGTTTGTCACTCCTCCTCCAGGCGAATGCCGGGATGGTACCTAGCTTAAGGCCACGGCCGCTTCCTTCCCTCTTCCTTGCCTATCCCTTCCAATCTTCCCATCCCTCCACGAGGTCCCTGTTCAGCATAGCAGGTGAGGCCGCCTGGGCGAGGTACTGGTCATACTCCCCAGTTGTATCCCCCGACCAAGAGTCTGAAACTCCAGGACACTGCCCTTGAGGCGGTAGAGGTGGGATCCCTCGCCAAGTCCGAGGGAAAAGCCGAACCTGGAGGGTAAATAGATGATGATGATGATAATGATGATGATTAATTTCCTGTGAAAATGTTTACAACTGAAATGCAATTTTTAAAACTCCGTTTAAAAATCGTGAATTCTCTTACATTTCCGCTAGGACTTCGCGAAACACAGGTTGCAGATCCAATGTAGCCCGGCTAGGACGATGCCACAGCGTGTTTTACTAGGTTGCCAAGACGATCTTTACAAGACCAGGCCAGCGAAAATCCGTCCGTCTGGATTGGTGACGTCCTGTATGTGGGGGGGGGGGGCAAAACGAGCCTGAGGGGCTTAAGCTCCCACGTTAACAACCCTCTAGTATCCCCTCTAGAGTCTTTCTAAATTGTGACAACAATAAGGTTATGCTTGCATGTCACGACAATTTCAAATTACGCGATTTTTAATTTTGAACGAGTGTGGCGGCATTGTTTGCACACATGATGCAGGATCTATTGCAGGCAACAGAAAATAGTCTTCATGACAGCTGACCCGCCTGATCAAAGCCGGCGAATAGAAATAAATAAAATGTTCACAAATCTGAGATTTATAATGCCTCTGTTTTCATTCTTCTATATAAGTAAGCATACTGCTAGAACAACTTGGTGGGTCCTTGGCAAGCATAAAGGACGAATCTCTCCTCTACGCTACTCCCTTATTGTTTTACGTGTTATTTATTATATTTTTCACCCGGTGAACTCGACACGATACTCCCAAATTATAACTGAAATTCCTTGAGGACATATTTCCATGTAAATTACTAATTCCCTTATTCCTACTTTATAGTTTTGTACTTCTAGAAACATCATCTCTAATAGTTCTTTTTTATGAAACAAATGCTCGATATATACTGAGCATTATTGCCAATTAGCCCAATTGTATAAATTTAAGATATAAGGACAATGTAATTTATATCAATTATATTATTTTTCAGATCAAATGTGAGAAAAATACCACATAGCTCAACTTAGGAATACTGCGATGCATCTGACACGAGTACAGGAATCTGTATTAACGCAGCCTTTCTACCAGTCCATTTTGGGCAGCGACCAACAACCATTTTCTTCAGACCTATGCACTGCGATGTTGGGAGCTAATATGCCCCTTCATAAACCGGAGCATCTTCAAATTTCAACAAGCTGGCGGGAGGAATTACCAAAATGGAGATGATTGGCATTCCAGTGGTGGAGTCATTTAGGATTGTGGAAGAAGTCAGAGGAAGTTCGACCGAACCTTTGTGAAGGCAGCCGCTGTCAGCGAAATAAAACCAGATGAAGTGACTTCGTTGAAGTTTTGTCCAATCACTTCATGTGATGTTGAGAGACCTTTCTCTCAGTACAAAAACATTATGCATAAGCGGAGAACAAGATTGTTACCGGAAAACATTGAAACGTTGCTTGTAAATTCCTTTTGTAGGAATTGAGTGTGTTATTATTTGTAAGTAATTTGTTCATGCCTATTTTGTTAGTGCCTATTTAAATGCCTATTTTGGCTCATTTAAGTGCCCACATGCTTGCCTCTTTTAACTGTTCTTAGTGCCTACAGTTCTCGTCTCTAATCATAAGTTGCATGATTACCTACAACTATGCGAGCAGAATGAACCTACCAGATTCAGTTCAGATATCCAGCACCCTAACGTCTGAGGCACTGACTCTTTTTGTGGTTCCCGTAAGCCCGTTGCTCTAATACTGCAGGCATTCGAAACAACCTTCTTCAAAATGCAAGCTACGAGACGCTAACATCCTGGGCAAGGCAGCGAGCCAGGCAGTGATTTAAAAAATACAAGTTGTTTACATACTCTTCCAAATGCTAGAAATCTGTCTCCGATCAGTCCGCCTTGAGTTAAAGACAAATAAAACCAAATCAGCGTCAATAATTTGTATTAAATGACCGCTGTATCAGAATTCCACTATTTCGATTTGTCAATATATATTCGCTTGATGTGACCAGGATTCGAACCTCGGGTATTGCGGCCACAACGCAATGTCCTAACCACTAGACGATCACGGCTACAAAATCACATTTTTATCCGACTAGTCTTACCTAATATAAGCTGTCTGTCTGCTCCACTTAGCAGTGCTGCTGGATTCTGTAGAGACAGCAGACGGCCCCCTAGTTCTCTTAATGTATGTTATATCCCACGCTCTGATATTTTACTGCGTAATGACTATGGTTTTATCGTCATTTAATATGAAAGAATAACCGGGCGACGTTACTGTGGTCCTCTTTACAAGGAACACAGGCCTAAAAGTTAGAGCCCTCAAAGCTATTTCAGTTAAAATACTCACTCATCCGTTGAGTTGACCTCCCGAAGTTGAGTACACAATCTGTTATCAGCAAAGTAATGCAACGTCACTGTTAAGCACGGAATGTGCTGCAACATCAAGGAAAACACGTCATATTATCTTGATGTTAGCTGTTCATTCGTAGCAGCGGTAGTTCATTGGTAGAATTCTTGCCTACAACGCGGGTAGCCGCGGTTCGATTCATCGCCCCTTGATACTTCTTTCAAACTTCATACTTCCCATTTTCACACCAGGCAAATGCTGGGGCTGTACCTTAACTAAGGCCACGGCCGCTTCCTTCCCACTCCTAGCCCTTTCCTGTTCCATCGTCGCCGTAAGACCTATCTGTGTCGGTGCGACGTAAAACAACTAGCAAACTTCATACGATTATATTTGAATGTCGTCATAATGCTCATTGCTTTAATTAGTATATATTTTTCTTAATCCGTTGATCCTACAAGGTTTGCTTTTCCCTCGGACTCATGATAAACACTTCACCACAGAGCTCGAGGACAATGCACTTAAGGCGGTAGATCATGATTAGTTGCCGGCCCCTAAGGCACGAGTTCGATCCACCGCCTCTTCCACAAAAATTGAAAAGTATTACGAGGGCTGGAGCGGTGTATACTCAAGCTCGGGTGGTCGAGTGACTTAAGGTGTGTTCGATTACCACCTCAGCAATCCTCAAAGTGGTTTTCCGTGGTTTAACACTTCTTCACAATGCAAATGTCGTGATAGTACCTAACTTATAGCCCCAGCCACTTCCTCCTATCTTCCTTCCCTATCCCTTCCAATTATCCTATACACCCACAAGGCACTTGTACAGCATTGCACGTAAGGCCGCCTGGGCGAGGCACTGGCCCTTCTCCACAGTTTTGTCACCCAATCCAAAGTCTCACGCTACAGGACATTGCCGTTGAGGCGGTGGAGATGGGAACCCTCGCTGAGTCCGAGGGAGAAGCGATCCCTGGACCGTAAGAAAGAAAGAAAGAATTGTTTACCGCGCTGGCTGAATATCCCTACGGCACATGTCATAACATATATGGTTACCTTCTACTATGCCATCAGAATGAACCACCTAAATTCAGTGTAGAAATCTAGCACCCTAACGTACGAGGCACTCACTCTCTTTGTGGAACCGTAAGCCAATCGCTCCAATATTGCAGGCATTCGATCCAACCTTCTTCAAATTGCAATTTACGAGAAGCGAAATCCTGGGTAAGACAGCGAGCCAGCCAGTGATTTAGGGAGTACGAGTTGTCTACAACTTTACTAAATTGCTAGAAACCTGTCTTCGATCAGTCCCCCTCGAGTTAAAGACAAATAAAACCAAATCAGAGTCAATAATTTGTATTAAATGACCACTGTATCAGAATTCCAGTATTTAGACTTGTCAAAATAATCGCTAGCTGTGACCAGGATACGAACCTGGGTTATGGAGGCCACAACGCAATATCGTAACCACTAGACGACCACCGGTACGGAATAGACGTTTTTGGATTGCTAGTCTTACCTAATATAAGCGGTCTGTTTGCTCCACATAGCAGTGCCGATGGATTCTGTAGAGGCAGCAGACGGCCCCCTACTTCTTTTACTGTATGTTATGTCCCATGCTCTGATACTTTACTGCGTAATGACTATGTCTTTGGCGTCATTTAATATTAAAGAATAACCGAGCGACGTTACTGTGGTCCTCTTTACAAGGAACACAGGCCTACAAGTTAGAGCCCTCAAAGCTACTCCAGTTAAAAACTCACTCATCCGATGAGTTGACCTCCCGAAGCTGAGTACACAATGTCGGATCCTCCTGATACGTCACGTCTCACCATTTTTTGCGGTTGGGTGGCCCACTTCTCTTCGCTACCTGAGCCGGCCCAGGAACAAGCACATCGGCAGACGCCTAGTTGGCTGTCGCCTTTCCTCTACACTATGCACAGCTGTGTCATCCGAGGCGTGGACACCTCCCTCTCGGACTATTTCATCCGCAATGAAATCGCCATCTCCGGACTTTCGATACGGGACATTATTTGGCTTCAAGACCCACTTACTGGTCTACCTTCCCCGGACGTCGCGGTTTTCTTCCGGGAACGAGCTGAAGCGGACGCCTTAATAACCAGTGGCGCACTCATCTCTGACAACCGACACGAAGTGATTCCTACTCCCGAGAGTCTTTTACCGAAATTGCGCCCTCTTCTTGACCCCCCTCTCCATGTCAAATATCGTTCATCTCGTATGTCAACATCTCCTATCCTCACCACGTCTACCCAGGTCACTACCACTACTACTACTCCTACCACTACCACTTCTGGCTCCCGCTTCTTGAATACTTCGATTGTCCTTACCACGACTAACCACGCTTCCCCCATTATGTCTACCACCCCTTCCTCCCTTCCTACCATACTACCTAGCCCTCAGCAACAGACAACCCACTCCCCAGACGCCAACACTACGGCTCAGTCAGCTTCCGCAGGACAACCAGCTAACATAAGAACGACTCCACATCCCCTTCCCTCACCGAGTTGTGTAGTCCGCGGCGTTGACCCCACCATCACGGAAAAAGACACCATGCACGAAATTCACTCAGCAGGCATTCCGGCCCAATGCGTATGTTGCATCAACAATACCCAAGTTCCAACCTTCATGGTCCGTTTGCTGCTCCCCTGTGATGACGACGTACATCAGTTGGTCATCTCCGGGCTTCGTCTCCGTCATCGGCACCATCGTGTGGAATACTCGCGTTCCCTGCCTCATTCTGGCCGCCCTCCTTCTACTGTCTCTTCTCCTCCTCATCAAATCGCTCGGCCAACCACCCCTCCTCCATTAACCTTCCATACTTTCGCTTCCCCACAACCTATTTCCATTACGCCCTTCCCGATACTGGAACTTCACCGTCTCCTAGCCACCTCCATCACTAATATCACTACCACTCTCTATTACCTCCTGTTCCAATATTACCAACCTTCTCCTTACTTACCCTCCAACCCGAACCCATCTACTGTTCCACCTCACTTTACGTAAATAAGTAAGTAATTCACTGTAACTAATTTTATTTTTGATACTGCGCGTCCGAGATACTTATCCCTCAATAAACGTCAACCCAGTAGGGGTCTGCTCCGGTGGGTGCGATGCGGGTCTGCCCTGTGGGGCCTTTTGTTGAGTGGCGGCCCCCTGCGCCAACCGCTACAATTTGGTCCTCAACGTATGTACTACACATACTTTCTCCAATGTGTCTCCTCTGCTACGTATCATTTAATCTAATGGCCAAAGAGCTGCTTCGTTCAGCTGGTGGCCCGCCTCCCCAACAGGGGGGAGTGAAATAACTTCATGAAGATGATGATGAGTACACAATCTGTTATCAGCAAAGTAATGCAACGTCACTGATAAGCACGGAATGTGGTGTAACGTCAAGGAAAACACATAATATTCCTTTGATGTTAGCAATTCCATCGTAGTACCGTGGTTCAGTGGAAGAATGGTCGCATGCCACACGGGCGGCCCAGGTTCGACTCCCGGCAGGTGCAGTTGGATTCTTATTTACACCGGAGTAAAAAGACATTATGAATATTAAAACAACTGTAAACAGGGATGATGGCTTGAAACCACCGTACTGACCCCACATCGCACCAGCCTAGTTTAGAAAACAGGAGCTCAAGTTTCTCAACCACTTATCCTGGTTTTCTAATGTTTAGAGAGGAGTAACTCAATCAATCACTATTGATTTGCATTTAGGGCAGTCACCCAGGTGGCGGATTCCCTATCTGTTGTTTTCCTTGCATTTTCTTAAATGATCGCAAAGAAATTGGAAAATTTTTGAACATTTCCCTTGGTAAGTTATTCCAATCCCTAACTCCCCTTCCTATAAACGAATATTTTTCCCAATTTGTCCTCTTGAATTCCAACTTTATCTTCATATTGTGAGCTTTTCTACTTTTAAAGACACCACTCAAACTTATTCGTCTACAGATGTCCTCCCACGCCATCTCTCCACTGACAGCTCAGAACATACCACTTAATCGAGCAGCTCGTCTCCTTTCTAACAGTTCTTCCCAGCCCAAGCTTTGCAACATTTTTGTAACGCTACTCTTTTGTCGGAAATCAACCAGAACAAATCGAGCTGCTTTTCTTAGGATTTTTTCCAGTTCTTGAATCAAGTAATCCTGGTGAGGGTCCCATACACTGGACCATACTCTAGTTGGGGTCTTACCAGAGACTTATATGCCCTCTCCTTTACATCCTTACTACAATCCCTTCATACCCTAATAACCATGTGCAGAGATCTGTACCTTTTATACTTCTTCTTCTTCTTAATCTGTTTACCCTCCAGGGTCGGTTTTATTCCCTCGGACTCAGCGAGGGATCCCACAACTTCCGGCTCAAGGGCAGTGTCCTGGAGCTCTAGACTCTGGGTCGGGTCATACAACAGGGAAGGACGACATGTACCTCGCCCAGACGGCCTCACCTGCTATGCTGAACAGGGGCCTTGAGGGGGGATGGGAATATTGGAAGCGATAGACAAGGAAGAGGGAAGGAAGCCGCCGTCGCCTTAAGTTAGGTACCATCCCGGCATATGCCTGGAGGAGAAATGGGAAACCACGGAAACAAACTTCTAGGATGGCTGAGGTGGGAATCAAACACACTTCTACTCAATTGACCTCCCGAGGCTGAGCGGATCCCGTTTCAGTCCTCATACTACTTTTAACATTTTCCTGGCACAGCTGGGAATTGATCCCGGGCGTCCGGCGTGGCAACTAATCACAATAACCACTACACCACACAGGCTTGTTTATAGTCCCGTCAATTGCTATCGATATTTGAAATGTTCTCACGTTGGAAGTTGCAATAGCAGGAGTTCTTCACGTGCCAGAAAACGAATGGCAATAAAAGAAAAGCAACGCAGTCGATATCGAAGCCACAAATATAACGGTCATAAAACCTCAGTTGTGTAGAGGAATTTTGATTTGACACCGTTTATATTGTATGTTGCATTTAAATTGACCTTTTACAACTACAGTTATCAGTATAGCTTGTTCCCAGTTCATTAACAGCACTAAACTTGAAAATGAATTTCTAAATTTCTCCTTGAATTCAAAATCTGCATTGATACGGTGTCCGACTCCTTGGTTGAATTGTTAGGCGCCTGGTATTCAATTCGGAGGACTTCGGGTTCAATTCCCGCTCGATCTGAGGATTTTAACTGAGTGCGGCTAATTTTTCTGGCTCTGGGACTGGGAAACTGTGTTCGTCATAATACACTTCTCTTCGTCTATATGCAACCAATACAGAAACTCTACGCCGCTTTACTCCACACAACTGGACCAAACCAACATCAAGCGCCGACACTAAGATATCGATAAAACAGCCACGAATAATAATAATAATAATAATAATAATAATAATAATAATAATAATAATAATTCCACCTTGATACGGTCACCCTAAGTTGTGTGATGAGTAATCAGCTTTGAGATCTCGCATGTAAAGAAGAACCATGGAAGACTCAGTGTCTGAAAGTGGACATGATATGTGATAACGATCACTATCAACGCATCACCTAAAAACGCTATCAGTGGACCGAAGCGGTGACGGTATCCAGAAAACCGGACCCTGCACCACTTGTGGTTCATTGTGTAATATGTACGTTCATATGGGACAACCTGCAACTGCCACCCCATCTCGTGTGATCTTCATTCAGCATGGATCAGATTAAATATATTTTCAGCGAGATTTGATTTTAGTGAACGGATTCGAATTTCCAAAAGGTAGTGTGGAGTAGTCGTTTTTGTGAATAGCTGCAACCCTCCGAGTCCTGTGTTCAATTCCCAGCTTTGCCACAAAAATTGAACAGTGGAACGAGGACCGGAACAGATTCCACTCAGGCTCAGGAGATGAACTGAGTAGAGGGTTTCGATTCCCATCTCAGCCATCCTTGAGGTGGTTTCCCGTGGTTTCCCGTGGTTTCCCCTTTCTCGTCCAGGAAAATGCTGGGATGGTACTTAACTAAAGGCCACAGTCACTTCCTTCCCTATTCCATGTCTAACACCTTCCAATTTTCTCATTCCCCATACGGCCCCTTTCGGTGTAAAAAGTGAGGCCGCCTGGGCGAGGTAATGCACTGCTCCCTGTTGTATCCCCGATCCAATGTCTGGCGCTCCAAGACACTGCACTTCAGGCGGTACAGGTGGGATTCTTCGCTTAGCCCGAGGATAATTCCCTGGACGGTATCCGGATAAAGAAAGAAAGAAAGCAGGAAAGAAAGAAAGAAGGAAAGAAAGAAAGAAAGAACAAGACTGTGTAGCGAATCCCTATCAATCCAAATATCACAATGTGAAAGGTGACTTCATGGAAACTGTTCTTCAAGTAGCTGCTAGAGGCCATCTGACGCTGATAAAGACAGTGACTCACACCGTAATGAAGATTGTAGGGAAATGGAGCGCGACCACTGGTAATTGTATCGAATCCTATAACATTGCTGTAAAAGACCGAATAGTACGTGCTCTAAGTAGCCGTGATCGTCTAGTGGTTAGGACATTGCGTTGTGGCCGCAATAACCCAGGTTCGAATCCTGGTCACGGCAGAGGACATTATTTTTTTATTTCTGAAAGATTACCTATATAAATCCTAGGATACACTTCTTGAGATTTTCTGATTGTTACACACCAGCCACCAGTCTGTAACAACGATGTTATTGAACTCACGTCCCACTAACTACTATGGTTTTCTGAGTCGCTGAGGTGCCAGGAATTTTGTTCCGCAAGTTTTATCTTGTCCGCCTCTGTGGTGTAGTGGTTAGCGTGATTAGCTGCCACCCCCGGAGACCCGGGTTCGATTCCCGGCTCTGCCACGAAATTTGAAAAGTGGTACGAGGGCTGGAACGGGGTCCACTCAGCCTCGGGAGGTCAACTGAGTAGAGGTGGGTTGATTCCCACCTCAGCCATCCCGGAAGTGGTTTTCCGTGGTTTCCCACTTCTCCTCCAGGCGAATGCCGGGATGGTACCGGCTGCTTCCTTCCCTCATCCTTGCCTATCCCTTCCAATCTTCCCATCCCTCCACAAGGCCCCTGTTCAGCATAGCAGGTGAGGCCGCCTGGGCGAGGTACTGGTCATATTCCCCAGTTGTATCCCCCAACCAAGAGTCTGAAGCTCCAGGACACTGCCCTTGAGGCGGTAGAGGTGGGATCCCTCGCTAAGTCCGAGGGAAAAACCGAGGGTAAACAGATGATGATGATGATGAAAAGAACAATATCAATGTTTTACAGCAAATGGTATGTTCAGATTACAATCTAAAATCCAACTTTCGAGATCTTACAGATTTTGCAATTACGTCTCTCTGTACGTTTATATATTTTATTGTTTATTGCCAGTTTCTGTTGATTTTCTTCAAGATTGGAAGGCATGGTTGGCAGTGACCACATCAAGTGCCGACACTAAGATATCGATAAAACGGCCACAAATAATAATAATAATAATAATAATAATAATAATAATAATAATAATAATAATAATAATAATAATAATAATAATAATAATAATAATAATAATAATAATAATAATAATAATAATAATAATAATAATAATAATTGTACCAGGCGGTACACCTCCACGCCGCTAATTCAAACATTGCGCCAGTTGAAAACACCTCTACTGGAGAAAGTCTGAACCCTAACAACCATATTAATTCTAAGGTTTCTCTGAAGATGTCTCTACGGTAAATTTTGAAATGTTCTGAACTAGGCCTGTTTCGATTTGTTTTTGTTTTCTCTGTAGTAAGAAGTATGAACATTCTCTTCTAGATGGCACTACTTAAGAACTACTATTGTGCACCCTAGTGCGAAGTGAAGGTATTTTTTTTGAAGAAATTTGCTATTCATAAATTTGTTCTTTGTTAAATTTCTTTCAGTCATTGTTTGGGTTGGCGGTATAACCCTTCTCTTTCCGCCAGTTTTGAATTTGACCAATAAGGAATTTCTGTAATTAATTTTCCACAAATAACGTGTTTCTTCTTCGTCTGGTGTATTAGTTTTTGCCATTATCCAATAAAATTTTGTGGGCGGGTTGTAATCATTCATGAAACGTCTCGAATTTTCCACGAGGGTATATAAACTGCAGATTTTCTGCTCTCCTGGCCACTTCAGTAACATCTCTCCTTGTGAGATTATGTAGCAGGGGGCGGGAAGCGCCTCTTTCTTCGGGCAGCAGTTCATCCATAAGGTAATGGCTATTTAATAACTTCATTTCTCGCTAGCTCAGCAGTTTAACCCTTGGGGCAGGTTCGAAAACCTTCCTCATGTAACCTATATTTAAAATGTAATAGACTCTTGGTAAAACTTCGGCTTATTAACTATAAATTTGGATAGAGAGTGCTAACCCTCTCGAGCTCCCCCTCCTATTGTGCTGAGGTGACTTTGTTTTCACAACCGTTTCTTCTTTTTTTTTAATGTAATAAAGTCTTCTTATACAAGTCACCTCTTTAGTATGGGATTAGCCCTTGTGTATACGGCCTAGTGCCAAATAGGTAAAAGTGTATGAGGAGTGCAAGTTACGCCTCCAGTCAAGTTGGAATTTTGGGCCATATAATTAACCTGTTTTTTGTACTGAATAGGCCTCAGTAGGTTGGGTATCATTACCCCTGTTCTTGTGTGCCCGGAGGGCAGCTTGAAGGTGGAGTTTGGTGTGGCCTTTGAATTGGCTTGAACTTTGAGAGCGGGTTGCTCTTTCTTAAAAATGTATTTTCTGTTGCCTCGAGCAGGCTTAACTGGGTAATTGGGAGCTAGTGCTCCTTGGCATGATTGGGGTTTTCTGCCCCTTGGTTGAACTTTGTACATAGATAAAGTTGGGCACATTGCTCAAGGATTGTGAGTCTGGGGCTCGAAGCCCAAATCCAGTAACAAACTGTAATTGTACTTTCTTAATTTGTTGATATGCTACTGAGTGCCTGTTGTACTTGTTATTTCTTGATCTTGAAAAGAAAATATAACCTTGGTTAAAATTTTAAATTAACTTTAATTTCGTAAGTTAGACCCATTCACCCCGGCACCTTCTTTCACCTCTGCTGGTCCACCAAAACTCCGTAATAATAATAATAATAATAATAATAATAATAATAATAATAATAATAATAATAATAATAATAATAATAATAATGAATATGGTGTTGACAACAAAACAACGAAGTTAATCCAACAGACTTTAACTAACACAACTTCTAAAGTGAAATTCATGGGCGAAATCTCTGAATCATTTGAGATAAGAACAGGCGTGAGGCAGGGTGATGGATTATCTCCACTGCTGTTCAGTCTTGTACTAGATAAGATCGTTAGAACATGGGAGAAAGAAGTACACGGGATAAATATGGGAACGAGAGATAAGCGAATCAATATTAAGTGTCTAGCCTTTGCTGACGACCTAGCAATAATCACCCGCACTCCCGAGGAAGCCAGAACCGCTCTTGAGAATCTGCATGAGATTGCTATTAAGACTGGCCTCCAAATATCATATGAGAAAACACAATACATGGACTCCAAGAACACCAATGTGGAATCACTTGGAACCAAATATGGCAATATCACACGAGTTAAACATTTCAAGTACTTAGGTGAAATTATCGGAAGCACTGGTAACGACAGGATAGCCAACAAAACCCGTGCCGCAAAATTACGTAAAGCCTACACAGTCACCTGGAATAATCTATAATAAGAAATCCCTTTCCATCCAAGCCAAGCTGCGTCACTACCATACAGTAGTTCTTCCTGAAGCACTCTACGCGATTGAAACATCAACACTGACCATCAATATCAATGGCATCGAGAATATGGAACGGCAAATACTTAGGAAAATATTTGGACCAAAGTTCCAAGATGGAATATCGATGCGAAAAAACTCGGAAGAACTCTACTCGCTGACCGAAAGATTCACTTCAATCGCCCGGAAAAGACGAATGCAATTCTACGGACATCTAGCACGAATGGACGACTCGCGACTGACCAAGAGAATCTTCCTCATTATCAGCGGAACCCGACAAAATAAACTAAGATCTCGCAGAAGTCGGCGTTGACCCACTGACAACTACACGGGATACATTTAGACACAAAATTAACTTGCACAGCTTTGCAGCCAGACAATGTACAAGAAACTTGAAACTCCAGGAGACATGGACTCAAGAAAGACGACAGACTCACAGTGCGAGGATGAAGAAGTTTCGGGAGGATAAGAGAAACAAGAAGAAGAATCCTAACAAATGGTTCTACGTGCTCCTTAGAGGGCCTAACGCATATATGTATAATAATAATAATAAAAATAAGAATAAGAATAAGAATAATTCCACCTTGATATGGTAACCCTAAGTTGTGTGATGAGTAATCAGCTTTGTGGTCTCGCATGTAAAGAAGAACCATGGAAGACTCAGTGTTTGAGAGTGGACATGATATGTGATATCGATCACCATTAACGCATCACCTAAAAACGCTTTCAGTGGACAGAAGCGGTGACGGTATCCAGAAAACCGGACCCTGCACCACTTGTGGTTCATTGTGTAATATGTACGTTCACATGGGACAACCTGCAACTGCCACCCCATCTCGTGTGATCTTCATTCAGTATGGATCAGAATAAATATATTTTCAGCGAGATTTGATTTTAGTGATCGGATTCGAATTTCCAAAAGGTAGTGTGGTGTAGTCGTTAGTGTGAATAGCTGCGACCCTCCGAAGCCTGGGTTCGATTCCCGGCTTTGCCACGAAAATTGAAGAGTGGTACGAGGACCGGAACAGATTCCACTCAGGCTCAGGAGATGAACTGAGTAGAGGGTTTCGATTCCCATCTCAGCCACCCTTGAGGTGGTTTTCCGTGGTTTCCCCTTTCTCGTCCAGGAAAATGCCGGGATGGTACTTAACTAAGGCCATGGCCACTTCCTTCCCTATTCCATGTCTAACACCTTCCAATCTTCTCATTCCCCATACGGCCCCTTTCGGTATAACAAGTGAGGCCGCCTGGGCGAGGTACTGTACTGGTCCGTCCTGCTCCCTGTTGTATCCCCGACCCAATGTCTGGCGCTCGAAGACACTTCACTTCAGGCGGGACAGTGGGCTTCCTCCCTTAGTCCGAGGAAAATTCCCTGGACGGTATCCGGAGAAAGAAAGAAAGAAAGAAAGAAAGAAAGAAAGAAGGAAAGAACTAGATCTTGTAGAGAATCCCTACCAATCTAAATATCCCAATGTGAAAGGTGACTTCATGGAAACTGTTCTTCAAGGAGCTGCTAGAGGCCACTGGCCGCTGATGAAAACAGTGACTCTCACCGTAATGAAGACTGGAGGGAAATGGACCGAGACCACTGGTATTTTGTATCGAATCCTATAACATTGCTGTAAAAGACCGTAAACTACGTGCTCTCCGTAGCCGTGATCGTCTAGTGGTTAGGACATTGCGTTGTGGCCGCAATAACCCAGGTTCGAATCCTGGTCACGGCAGAGGACATTATTTTTTTATTTCTGAAAAGTTTCCTATATAAATCCTGGGATACACTTCTTGAGATTTTCTGATTTTTACACATCAGCCACCAGTCTGTAACAACGATGTTATTGAACTCACGTCCCACTAACTACTTTGATATTCTGAGTCGCTGAGGTGCCAGAAATTTTGTTCTGCAAGTTTTATCTTGTCCGCCTCCGTGGTGTAGTGGTCAGTGTGATTAGCTGCTACCCTCGGGGTCCGTCTTCGATTTCCGGCTCTGCCACAAAATTTGATAAGTCGTAATAGTCTGGAACGCGTTCAACTCAGGCTCGGGAAGTGAACTGCGTCCCAACTCAGCCATCCTCACGGTAGCTTTCCGTAATTCCCCACTTCTCCTTCAGGTAAATGCGAAATAGATTCCGCAGATATGTTGATTTTTCAATGACGTCTCCATGAATGTTTATTTACTTTATTGTTTAATCCCACGGGTGCTTCCGTCCCTCTTCCTTGTCTATCCCCTCAAATCTTCCCAGCCCCCCACAATGCCCCTTATCAGCATAGCAGGTGAGGCCACATGGGCGAGGTACTGGTCCTCTTCGGCAGTTGTATACCCCCAACCCCATGTCTCATGCTCCAGGACATTGCTCTTCAGGTGGTAGAGGTGTCTTTCCCCGCTGAGTCCGAGTGAATAACGAACACTAGAGTGCATAATATTTACGGGAGTGGCTATAGATATCACTATTAAGTAGCCAGTTAGACGGTAGGTTAATACTTAGATAGATTTAATACATCACTGGAGAAATCTAGATTCGAATCTGGCGCTTCAGTGGTTACCTAGTGTCTGTAAAATATGCTGCACCGGCCAGGAATCGAACTCGGGCCGCCCGCGTGGCAGGCGAGCATTCTACCACTGAACCACCGATGCTGCGTCAACGCGTTGCTGATATTCTGCGCTTCTCAACATGTATTTGAAAAAACTGTACGTTTCTTATCTCATTGTCCAAGTTGTGAACAGAACTCGATACAATAACAGTAGATGTCATTGTTCACGAATGACAGTAGGCAGTTAGACTGCAGGTTAATTCTAAAGCAACACTGGAGGAACCTAGGTTCAAATCTGGTGATACCAGTGGTCATCTACTGATTGCAAAATACGCTGCATCGGTCGGTAATCGAACCCGTGCCGCCCGCAGGGGGACACTGTGCCACTGAACCACCTATGTTCTATTCTGCCTGGCGATATTCTGCACTTGAGAACATGTACTTTGCACTACACTAGCTTTCTTATCCAGTAGCACAGCCAGGATTGGTTACAGTTAAATAATTATTATAGAACCTAATGAAGATGTGGCGCGCGCATGTCATACTGATAAAAGTGACATGTTGATCATCATCATCATCATCATCTGTTTACCCTCCAGGTTCGGCTTTTCCCTCGGACTCAGCGAGGGATCCCACCTCTACCGCCTCAAGGGCAGTGTCCTGGAGCTTCAGACTCTTGGTCGGGGGATACAACTGGGGAGAATGACCAGTACCTCGCCCAGGCGGCCTCACCTGCTAAGCTGAACAGGGGCCTTGTGGATGGATGGGAAGATTGGAAGGGATAGGCAAGGAGGAGGGAAGGAAGCGGCCGTGGCCTTAAGTTAGGTACCATCCCGGCATTCGCCTGGAGGAGAAGTGGGAAACCACGGAAAACCACTTCCAGGATGGCTGAGGTGGGAATCGAACCCACCTCTACTCAGTTGACCTCACGAGGCTGAGTGGATCCCGTTCCAGCCCTCGTACCACTTTTCAAATTTCGTGGCAGAGCCGGGAATCGAACCCGGACCTCCGGGGGGTGGCAGCTAATCATGCTAACCACTACACCACAGAGGCGACATGTTGATACTGAACAGAATCTTAATTAAAATAATAATATCAATGTTTTACAGCAAATGGTATGTTCAGATTACAATCTAAAATCCAACTTTCGAGCCTTCTTAGAAAATAGATTCAACAGATCTTTTCGTTTTACAATTACGTCTCTCTGTATGTTTATATATTATATTTTTTATTGCCTGTTTCTGTTGATTCTTTTTCTTTCTTAATCTGCTTAACCTCGAGGGTTGGTTTTTCCCTCGGACTCAGCGAGGGATCCCGCCTCTACCGCCTCAAGGGCAGTGTCCTGGAGCGTGTGACATTTGATCGGGTTTGAGGACCAGTACGTCACCCAAACGACCTCACCTGCTGTGCTGAACAGGATCTTGTGGGGGATTTGAAGATTGGAAGGCATGGTCAAGGAAGAGGGAATTAATTGCCCGTGACTCTGAGTTACTATCATGACATTTGCGTGGAGGAGAATACAATACAATACAATACAATGGATTTATTTTGTCTGGCAAGATTAAGGCCATCTCTTCCATCTAACCAGAAAATACAGTATCTACATGTGCAAATTAAAATAAATAGATTTAGGCCTACAATTGAAACATCTTGCAACTACTAAACAACGCAATATTATGATGAAAAGCAAAAAATTAAACTTAGGAAAAATAGGAAAAATAGGAAAATGATGATGATGATGGTGAAGATGATTATTTCCACAATTATGACATGATTACCTAATTTCAATTAACCTTGATAATAACAGTGAGATTATATAAAGTCTATAGTTGAGGAAGGCTAAATCTACAAAATTTCCATAACATACTAATAACAATATAGGACTTCATCTATTACTTACTAGGTACCGGTGACAAAGTTGCCTAAAACTAGCAGGTGAGGCTCCTCTAACAGAGACGGGTAGTGCATTCCACTGTCGTGCCGAAGAAATAACAAATGAGTTTGTGTATCGTATGGTGCGGTGAGGTGGAGTAGATAAGAGTGTAACAGATTTTGACCGTGTTCCGAAACTGTGATTGGATGAGAGGTGGTGAAATTTACTGTACAAGTAGGGAGGTGAGCATGAGGAGAGTATTCGATGACGAAGGCATAAAGCATGAAGATTACGGCGCTGTTTGAGTTTTAGCCAACCGAGTTCATCGTAGGCAGGTGTAACATTGTCAAAGTAACGTAGGTCACATATGTAGCGAATACAGACGTTTTGCGCGCCTTGTAGTTTGTCGTTAAGAGTAGCAGTCAGGTCGTTGTACACGGTGTCACAGTAGTCGAAATGAGGTAATACAAGAGTGCAAACGAGGCGTTCCTTTAATACTCGAGAAAATATGTTGCGGAATCTTCTGAGTTAAGTGTCGCGAGTACTTTCCTGGAGATGCTGGTAACCTGCTGCTTCCAGGAAAGATGTTCGTCTATAATAACACCGAGGTCTTTGACAGATTCACTGAAATCAATGGGTGAATTTTGTAGGTAGAGTTTTGGTAAAGTGAAGTTGCTTATCGTTTTTGAACAAAGACGAGGATGTGAAATTAATATAGCTTGAGATATTACGTTATTTAATCTAAGTCCATGCATGTCAGTCCAGTTACAGATTTCTTGTAAGTCTCTATTGAAGTTTTTAATTTCGTCGGTTAGTGGGATCATCATCATCATCTGTTTACCTTCCAGGGTCGGCTTTTCCCTCGGACACAGCGAGGGATCCCACCTCTACCGCCTAAAGGGCAGTGTCCCGGAGCTTCAGACTCTTGGTCGGGGATACAACTGGGGAGAATGACTAGTACCTCGCCCAGGCTGCCTCACCTGCTATGCTGAACAGGGGCCTTGTGGAGGGATGGGAAGATTAGAAGGGATAGGCAAGGAAGAGGGAAGGAAGCGGCCGTGGCCTTAAGTTAGGTACCATCCCGGCATTCGCCTGGAGGAGAAGTGGGAAACCACAGAAAACCACTTCCAGGATGGCTGAGGTGGGAATCGAACCCACCTCTACTCAGTTGACCTCCCGAGGTTGAGTGGACTCCGTTCCAGCCCTCGTACCACTTTTCAAATTTCCTGGCAGAGCCGGGAATCGGACCCGGGCCTCCGCGGGTGGCAGATAATCACGCTAACCACAGAGGCGGACGGTTAGTGGGATACCATGGGAAAACACTTCCAGGATGGCTGAGGTGAGAATCGAACACTCCTCTACTCAGTTGATGTACCGAGGCTGAAGCTGAGCGGATCCCTTCCAGACCTCGTATCATCATCATCATCATCATCATCATCATCATCATCATCATCATCGGTTTACCCTCCAGGTTCGGTTTTTCCCTCGGACTTAGCGAGGGATCCCACCTCTACCGCCTCAAGGGCAGTGTCCTGGAGCTTCAGACTCTTGGTCGGGGGGATACAACTGGGGAGAATGACCAGTACCTCGCCCAGGTGGCCTCATCTGCTATGCTGAACAGGGGCCTTGTGGAGGGATGGGAAGATTGGAAGGGATAGACAAGGAAGAGGGAAGGAAGCGGCCGTGGCCTTAAGTTAGGTACCATCCCGGCATTCGCCTGGAGGAAAAGTGGGAAACCACGGAAAACCACTTCCAGGATGGCTGAGGTGGGAATCGAACTCACCTCTAATCAGTTGACCTCCCGAGGCTGAGTGGACCCCGTTCGAGCCCTCGTACCACTTTTCAAACTTCGTGGCAGAGCCGGGAATCGAACCCGGGCCTCCGGAGGTGGCAGCTAATCACGCTAACCACTACACCACAGAGGCGGACCCAGTCCTCGTATCTCGTTTCAAATTTCTGTCTGTCCCTGCGGTGTAGTGCTTAGTGCGATTAGCTGCCACCCCCAAGGGCCGAGTACGATTCCAGGCTCTGCCACGAAATTTGAAAAGTGGTACGAGAGATGAAACGGGGTCCACTCAGCCTCGGGAAGTCAACTGAGTAGAGGTGGGTTCGATTCTCACCTCAGCCATCTTGGAAGTGATTTTCCTTGGTTTCCCACTTCTCCACCAGGCAAATACCGGGATGGAACCTACTTTAAGGCCACGGAAGTTTCCTTCCCTCTTCCTTGTCTATCCCTTCCAAACTTACAATTCCCCCATTCCCACACAGAACCCCTGTTCAACATAGCAGGTGAGGCAATCTGGGCGAGGTACTGGCTCTTCTCCACAGTTGTATCCCCGACCCAGAAGTCTCACATTCCAGGACAGTGCCCTTGAGTCGGCGGAGGTAGATCCCTTGCTGAGTCCGAGGGAAAAACCAACCGTGGATGGTAAGCGGATTAAGAAAGTCAGAAAGAAGGAAAGACTATTCTTCCTGCGATTCGAATGTAAAATTCCTATTGCGTTTTAAAATGATTAACTCAAAATACCTCCTCTGCGAACCATGTGACCTTGCCGCGGTGGGGAGGCTTGCGTGTCCCAATGATGCAGATAGCCGAGCCGCAGGTGCAACCATATCGGATGGGTATCTGTTAAGAGACCAGACTAACGAATGGTTCATCGAAAGGGGGGTAGCAGCCTTTCGGTAGTTGCAAGGGCGGCAGTCTAGATGATTGACTGATACGGCCTTGTAATAATACTCAACATGGCTTAGCTGTGTTGATACTGCTACATGGCTGAAAGCAACGGGAAACTACAGCCGTAACCACCTCCCGAGGACATGCAGCTCTCTCTGTATGAAAGATGTACTGATGATGGCTTCTTCCCGGGTAAAATATTCCGGAGGTAAACTAGTGCCCCATTCGGATCTCCGGGTGGGGACTACACGAGAGGGGGCGATCATCAGGAAGATGGATACTGACATTCTGCGAGTCGGAGCGTGGAATGTTAGAAGTTTGAATCGTTGTGGTAGGTTAGAGAATCTGAAAAGGGAGATGGATAGGCTAAAGTTAGATGTAGTTGGTATAAGTGAAGTACGTTGGCAGGAAGAACAGGATTTTTGGTCAGGCGACTACCGAATTATCAACACGAAATCAAACAGGGGTAATGCAGGAGTTGGTTTAATAATGAATAAGAAAATAGGGCAGCGGATAAGCTACTACGACCAGCATAGTGAAAGAATTATTGTCGCCAAGATAGACACCAAACCAATGCCCACCACAATAGTGCAGGTCTATATGCCTACTAGTTCAGCGGATGATGAAGAAATTGAAAGAATATATGAGGAGATAGAAGATTTAATACAATATGTCAAAGGTGACGAGAATCTAATTGTGATGGGAGACTGGAACGCAGTGGTAGGCCAAGGAAGAGAAGGTAGCACAGTAGGAGAATTTGGATTGGGACAAAGGAACGAAAGAGGAAGTCGGCTGGTTGAATTCTGCACTGGCCATAATTTAGTCCTCGCCAATACTTGGTTCAAACACCACAAACGACGGCTGTATACGTGGACGAGACCTGGAGACACTGGAAGGTATCAAATAGACTTCATTATGATTAGGCAGAGATTCAGAAACCAGGTGTTGGATTGCAAAACTTTCCCAGGAGCAGACGTGGACTCTGACCACAACTTGTTGGTCATGAAATGCCATCTGAAGTTGAAGAAATTGAAGAAAGGAAAGAATGCAAAAAGATGGGATCAAGACAAGTTGAAAGAAAAGAGTGTGATGGATCGTTTCAAGGAACATGTTGCACAAGGACTAAATGAAAAGGCCGAAGGAAACACAGTAGAGGAAGAGTGGAGAGTCATGAAAAATGAAGTCAGTAGGTCTGCTGAAGAAATGTTAGGAAGGAAGAAAAGATCAACTAAGAATCAGTGGATAACTCAGGAGATACTAGACCTGATTGATGAACGACGAAAATACAAGAATGCTAGAAATGAAGAGGGCAGAAAAGAATACAGGCGATTAAAGAATGAAGTGGATAGAAAGTGCAAGGTAGCTAAGGAAGAATGGCTGAAGGAGAAGTGCAAGGATGTCGGAGGCTGTATGGTCCTGGGAAAGGTAGATGCTGCATACAGGAAAATCAAGGAAACCTTTGGAGAAAGGAAATCTATGTGCATGAATATTAAGAGCTCAGATGGAAAGCCACTTCTAGGGAAAGAAGACAAAGCAGAAAGATGGCAGGAGCATATCCAACAGTTGTATCAAGGTAACGATATAGATAATTTCGTTCTGGAACATGAAGAGGCTGTTGATGCTGATGAAATGGGAGACCCAATTTTGAGGTCAGAGTTTGACAGAGCTGTGAGTGACCTAAATAGGAACAAGGCACCTGGAATTGATGATATTCCCTCTGAATTACTGACTGCCTTAGGAGAAACCAGCATGGTAAGGTTATTTCATTTAGTGTGCAAGATGTATGAGACAGGAGAAGTTCCATCCGATTTTCGGCAGAATGTTGTTATACCTATTCCCAAGAAAGCCGGTGCTGACAGGTGTGAAAACTACCGTACCATTAGTTTAGTATCTCATGCCTGCAAAATTTTAACACGTATTATTTACAGAAGAATGGAAAAACAAGTTGAAGCTGAGTTGGGGGAAGATCAATTTGGCTTCAGAAGAAATGTAGGAACACGTGAAGCAATCCTGGCTTTACGTCTGATCTTAGAGGATCGAATCAAGAAGGACAAGCCCACGTACATGGCATTCGTATATCTAGAAAAGGCATTCGATAATGTTGATTGGACCAGGCTATTTATGATTCTGAAGATGATAGGGATCAGATACCGAGAACGAAGAATTATCTACAACCTGTATAAAAATCAGTCTGCAGTGATAAGAATCGAGGGCTTGGAAAAAGAAGCAGCAATCCAGAAAGGAGTGAGGCAAGGCTGCAGTTTGTCCCCTCTCCTTTTCAGTGTTTACATAGAACAGGCAGTAAAGGAAATCAAAGAGGAATTTGGAAAGGGAATCACAGTCCAAGGAGAGGAAATCAAAACCTTGAGATTTGCCGATGATATTGTTATTTTATCTGAGACTGCAGAAGATCTCGAGAAGTTGCTGAATGGTATGGATGAAGTCTTAGGTAAGGAGTACAAGATGAAAATAAATAAGTCCAAAACAAAAGTAATGGAGTGCAGTCGAACGAAGGCAGGTGATGTAGGAAATATTAGATTAGGAAACGAAGTCTTAAAGGAAGTAGATGAATATTGTTACTTGGGTAGTAAAATAACCAACGATGGCAGAAGTAAGGAGGACATAAATTGCAGACTAGCACAAGCAAGGAAGAGCTTTCTTAAGAAAATAAATTTGCTCACTTCAAACATTGATATCGGAATTAGAAAGATGTTTTTGAAGACTTTTGTGTGGAGCGTGGCATTGTATGGAAGTGAAACATGGGCGATAACTAGCTCAGAAAGAAAGAGAATAGAAGCTTTTGAAATGTGGTGTTACAGAAGAATGCTGAAGGTGAGATGGATAGATCGAATCACGAATGAAGAGATACTGAATCGAATTGGTGAGAGGAGATCGATTTGGCTAAATTTGACGAGAAGAAGAGATAGAATGATAGGACACATCTTAAGACACCCAGGACTTGTTCAGTTGGTTTTTGAAGGAAGTGTAGGTGGCAAGAACGGTAGGGGTAGACCAAGGTATGAATATGACAAACAGATTAGAGCAGATGTAGGATGCAATAGTTACGTTGAAATGAAAAGGTTAGCACAGGATAGGGTGGCATGGAGAGCTGCATCAAACCAGTCTGTGGACTGATGACTCAAACAACAACAACTCAAAATAAAACGGATGACGTATATTTTACTTTCATTTCTCCCAAACTGTTGAGTAGCTTTGACACTTTTAGTGCACTTGAAGATCTCCAATTAAAAATCAGAGTCATGTAGGTAAGAGACTTTACTAATGGGATATTTTCGTGTAGGTAACTTATATACAGAACGACTACACAACGCTCGGGAGACTTATGACTATCAATATGTCGGCTGTCGCCTTCTTATCAATAAACTTATGTCCTTATTGTTTTTATGTAACCGTGATCGACCAGAGGTTGGGACATTGTTTTGTGGCCGCAATAACACAGGATGGAATCTTGATCACGCCTGGAGCGACATTTTGTTCTGAGCCGCGATGACAGAATTTGGTCCCCGAGAGATTATCTTCTGTTTCTTATTCTCATTCCTGGCCATGTTCTAGTTTATTCAGGGTGGCACCTGATGTGAATTTGGTCTAGTTCTAGGACCAGATGCCCTTCCTCATGCTTACTGTACCCTATGTGGAAGGATGTATCCATTATTGATGCTGGGACTTCCAATGCATACTCTCAGACTCAAAATCGGATATCCACTAATTCTACTGGAAATGTGGTTATAGTGGGTGGTGTACTGGTGTACCTGTCCAGTTGTATCTACGCCTCTCAGGTGGTTGAGGTGGGATACCTCGCTGAATCCGAGTGATAATCGAACCCTGGACGGTAAACGATGTATGAAAGAAAAGGAAAGAAAGAAAAAAGGAAAGAAAGGGCTTTTGTTATTTTGACAAGTTGCTTTTCGTCGCACCGACACGAAAAAGACTTACGGCAACGATGGGATGGGATAGGGCCAGTAATGTGAAAGAAGCGGCCGTAGCCTCAATTAAGCTACATCACAGGCATTTGCCTGGTGTCAAAATAGGGGACCAGGAAAAGACACCGTTTGGTTGCCGAGAGTGTGGTTCGAACTCACAACGTGGTTACAATCATGTGTCTGTCTCGGGACATGTCATGTACTGATACGTATGCGTGTGGAATAGACTTATAACCGATGTTATTTCATAAAATTTAAGGGCAAGATGGCGATTGGTTTAGAATCCTTGAGACTTGCAGTATGTCCTCTCCCATGATTCTCCTGGAGACAGTTTGAAGACATTTGGGGGAAAGTCAACAATCAGGGTAATCTTTGGTAGCAACTGAGTTGGAAACTCGGATGCCCGGAAGGCGTGATATATTAGTCCTATCACAACGTTTCCTAGTGCTAATCACGTTGAGCACTATTCCCAGGGAACTTTACCAGTTAGTTAGCGAGCCTCTCATTAAGTGATAAGCGGCTATAGGGATTGTTCCATTCACGTTCTCCACACATTGAGATATTGAAGCACATATCATGTGTTATTGCTTGTAGCATCGGTGGTTCAATGGTAGAATGCTCGCCTGCCACGCGGGCGGCCCGGGTTCGATTCCCGGCCGATGCAGTTGGATTTTTATTTCCACCGGAGTAAAAAGCCATCATGAAAATTAAAACCTCTGCAAACAGGGATGATGGCTTGATACCACCGTACTGACCCGACATCAAACCAGCCTACTTTAGAAAAGAGGAGCTCAAGTTTCTCAACCACTCATCCTGGTTTTCTAGTGTTTAGACAGGAGTAAATCAATCAATCAATCAATCAATCAATCAATCAATCAATCAATCACAACTGATCTGCATTTAGGGCAGTCGCCCAGGTGGCAGATTCCCTATCCGTTGTTTTCCTAGCCTCTTCTTAAATGATCGCAAAGAAATTGGAAAATTTTTGAACATTTCCCTTGGTAAGTTACTCCAATCCCTAACTTCCCTTCCTATAAATGAATATTTGCCCCAATTTGTCGTCTTGAATTCCAACTTTATCTTCATATTGTGATCTTTCCTGCTTTTAAAGACACCACTCAAACTTATTCGTCTACTGATGTCCTCCCACGCCATCTCTCCACTGACAGCTCGGAACATACCACTTAATCGAGCAGCTCGTCTCCTTTCTCCCAGTTCTTCCCAGCCCAAACTTTGCAAAAAATTTAACGCTACTCTATTATCGGAAATCACCCAGAACAAATCGAGTTGCTTTTCTTTGGATTTTTCCAGTTCATGAATCAAGTAATCCTGGTGAGGGTACTATACTGGAACCATACTCTAGTTGGGGCCTTACCAGAGACTTATATGCCCTCTCCTTTTCATCGTTACTACAACCCCTAAATACCCTCATAACCATGTGGAGATATCTGTTCCCTTTATTTACAATCATTTACAATCCACCCCATCAACGCAGTAATTAAAAATGGGAGGACTTTTCCTATTTGTGAAACTCACAACCTGACTTTTAACCCCGTTTATCATCATACCATTGCCCACTGTCCATCTCACAACATTATTGAGGTCACCCTGCAGCCGCTCACAATCTTGTAACTTATTTATTACTCTGTACAAAATAACATCATCCGCAAACAGCCTTATCTCTGATTCCACTTCTTTACACATATCATTGATATATATGAAAACATAAAGGTCCAATAATACTGCCTTGAGGAATTCCCCTCGTAATTATTACAGGGTCAGATAAATCTTCGCCTACTCTAATTCTCTGAGTTCTACAGTACTTTATAGAAATATAGCCACCCATTCAGTCGCTCTTTTTTCTAGGCTAATAGTACTAATTTTTGCCAGTAGTCTTCCATGATCTACCCTAACAAATACCTTAGATAGGTCAATCGCTATACAGTCCATTTGGCCTCCTGAATCCAGGATATCTGCTATATCTTGCTGAAATCCTACAAGCTGAGCTTCAGTGGAATAATCTTTCCTAAACCCAAACTGCCTTCTGTAAAACCAGTAATTAATTTTGCAAACATGTCTAATATAATCAGACAGAATGCTTTCCCAAAGCTTACATGCAATGCATGTCAAACTGACTGGCCTGTAATTTTCAGCTTTATGTCTATCACCCTTTTCTTTATACATAGGGGCTACTATAGCAACTCTCCATACATTTGGTATACCTCTTTCAACCAAACAATAATCAAATAAGTATTTCAGATATGGGACTATGTCCCAACCAATTGCCTTTAGTATATCTCCAGAAATCTTATCAATTCCAGCTGCTTTTCTAGTTTTCAACTTTTGTATCTTACTGTAAATGACATTGTCATCATAGGTAAATTTTAATACTTCTTTAGTATTACTCATCTCCCCCTCTCTGGACATTATCCTTGTAACCAACAATCTTTACATACTGCTGACTGAATACTTCTGTTTTTTGAAGATCCTCGCATACGCACTCCCCTTGTTCATTAATGATTCCTGGAATGTCCTTCTTGGAACCTGTTTCTGCCTTAAAATACCTATACATACTCTTCCATTTTTCACTAAAATTTGTATGACCACCAATTATGCTTGCCATCATATTATCCTTAGCTGACTTCTTTGCTAGATTCAATTTCCTTGCAAGTTCCTTCGATTTCTCCTTACTTCTACAACCATTTCTAACTCTATTTCGTTCCAACCTGCAACTCCTTCTTAATCTCTTTACTTCTCTGTTATAATATAGTGGATCTTTACCATGCCTTACCACCTTTAAAGGTGCAAACCTATTTTCACATTCATCAACAATTGCTTTAAACTCATCCCAGAGTCTGTTTACATTTTTATTTACCATTTTCCAGCGATCATATTTACTTTTTAAAAACTCCCTCATGCCTGTTTTGTCAGCCATATGGTACTGCCTAATAGTCCTAATTTTAATACCTTCTTTTCTTCCACATTTATTTTTAACTACGACAAAAACAGCTTCGTGATCACTAATACCATCTATTACTTCGGTTTCTCTATAGAGGTCATCTGGTTTTATCAGCACCACATCCAAAATATTCTTCCCTCTAGTTGGTTCCATCACTTCCTGAATCAGGTGCCCTTACCATATTAACTTATTTGCCATTTGTTGTTCATGCTTCCTGTGGTTCGCATTACCTTCCTAATTGACATTTGGTAAATTGAGATCACCTGCTACTATCACATTCCTTTCCGTATCATTTACAACATAGCTGATTATCTTATCAAATAATTCTGAATCAGCATCAGCGCTCTCTCAGGATATTTGGGATTAAATGGACAATCAAAAAATTAAATTTCGGAATTTTGGGTGTCTCGTTATCACGGAACTATCATTGCTTAAATCTGTATCCAATTTTTTTTTAAATATCATTACGATTTCAGATACCGTGTCAAGGCATTATGATTTTCCACTAGTTTGAATTCCTTTATATTAACTTCGGCGCTCCGTTTTACCCTACCAGACGCCAGGGAACCTGGAAGTCAGCTTTTTTATTCATTTTTGTTGAGTAAGCAACGAACGTGTGTCGAAAAGGACCTTTGCCAACACCGTACATCATAGAGTGCCAAATGGACTTTATAAAGCCTAGGGGGGATTTGAGTGTCGGTAGAGTGTCGGCCTCCGGATCCCAAGATAGCGGGGTCAAACCCGGCAGAGGTAGTCGGATTTTTGAAGGGCGGAAAAATGTCCATTCGACACTCCATGTCGTGCGATGTCAGCATGTAAAAGATCTCTGGTGACACATTTGGTGTTTACCCGACAAAATTCATTAAATCTCAGCCACAGACGCCCAAGAGAGTTTCGGTTTATTCGGTCTGCCATCTAGTGGGCCTAGAGTAAAACGGAACGTCGAAATTGACTAGCAGACAGCCAGATGGCGTCAAATTGAAATATCTGCACACGGTAGCTGGGGCCATACGATTATTATTATTATTATTATTATTATTATTATTATTATTATTATTATTATTATTATTATTATTATTATTATTATTATTATTATTATTATTATTATTATTATTATTATTATTATTATTATTATTATTATTATTATTATTATTATTATTACCAGGCTTAAACCAACGACTTTGGGATCTGCAAGTCAGGTAGAACACTGATTCTTAGATCGAGTCATTGTAGATTATTCAATGAACGAAGAAAATGTTCATGTTAAAAGTTAGGAAGGTGATACGTTAGCCATTCGGCAAATTAAGAATGTACACATCAAACTTACACTGATCAGCCAGAACGTTGTGACTACCTACCTACTAGTCCGGCCCCGCGGTGTAGGGGGCAACGGTCCGCCTGTCACCCGGGATTTTTTAATTGTAATGATTAATGTCCCTGGCTTGGGGACTGGGTGTTTGTGACGTCCTTAATCTTCCTTTCCTCACACACAACATTCCACAACACCGCCATTCCAATAACAAGCAGGTTCATACAATAAGGTGTCAGTAGGGGCAAAAGATCCACATGGGTCGGCGCCCCGAACAAATAGCACTTACACAGACGGACATAAATGTTCACACAGAGGCTCATTAATCCATTACAAAGCATAAAATAGCCACTGTAGCAAACTGCGTACGTCGTTCGGTCCATCATGAATTGAAACGATATATTATGCATACAAACGCTAAATTACGTACAGTAAAATCCTGAGCATACATAAAGAGATGAAGAAAATAAAGTCGGGCATTTAATGGTATGCCAGGACAGAAGTCTACACACACCGATGAAAGCTATCCACAAAACAGAGTAGTACGCATTAATTCTGACTTGAACATTGAGCAGTGAACACAGTTACGGGCTTTGTTTACATTAGAAGTGGATACCGGTGACTACGATTGAACTACAATAATTGAAGAAAGAAAAATAATAGTAACTCTGCATGAAGAAGGCAAATCATAAGGCGAAATTGCACAAATCATTAAACGAAGCGGATACATATTGTGCAGTATCATTAAAAAGTACAAAACTTCAGAAACATTCATAAATAAAGAGAGATATGGACGTTCCCGTAAGCTTACTCTGAGAGAAGAGAAGACTGTATAATGTAATGACTCCAAAAATAGCATCTTACGAAATTGCTGCAGAACTTCAGCAGTACCATGGTAAACAGGTACATCCTAAGACCATTCGTGGAACTCTTCATCCCACGAGGAAACCATTTATCAGCCCAGTAAATAAAAAGAAGAGATTGGTATTTGCTCCAGACTACATAATGAAGGATGACGACTTCTGGAAAAGAATTATTTTTTCAGATGAAAGCAATTATACCTTTTTTTACCATGGTGGAAGAACGTCGATGTGGAGGAAAATGAATACAGAGTTTGAAACAGCCAATCTCCAGGCTACAGTTAAACACGGTGGTGGAGGTGTTATGGTGTGGGGGTGCAAGTCGGCTTCAAATGTTGGAGACCTAGTGTTTATAGATGGAACAATGGACCAGTGTGTTTATTTGCATATCTTGAAAAAACATTTTGCGCATAATGCCCAAAGACTGGGCGTCCAGGCTGATTACTGCTTTCAGCAAGACAAAGATAAGGAGCATACTGCTAATAATGTTCGTTAATGGATTGTTTATCATACATCTCAAACTCTGAAAAAGGCTCTCCAGTCCATCTATAGGATGAACTTGAACGACGAGTCAGAAAACACCACATATCCAGCAGAAACCAGCTGAAAGAATTTCTTCTACAAGAATGCTATACTATTGGTGAAAAAATCACAAGAAAATTAGTAGCTTCAATGCCCAACAGATTAACAAGTGTTATTTGCAACAAGGGAATGCACACACGTTACTAAACCATGCACGAATGTTGACAAACGTGTAGTTTTTTGGAACATTTATGTCCATCCATAAAAATACTAGAAGACTAACGTAAATACATAAATGATTACTGGATTAAAGCCACTACGTTTATTTAATGAAGCCCAGCTTTCAGCCAAATTGCATTGGCCTTCATCAGGGCAAGTTAAATTCTGCTTCCGACAGTAAGCAAAGAAATTCAAAGAAACGTGAAAGTCATTGCCGCTATCCACGGCCTACCCCACTAATAAGTCTAAAGCATATTCGTGCTGTAATTCACCGCCCTCTGTCGACGGTTTCGTGAGCGAGTCCCGCTGTTCCATGGTGGTGTTATGCATGTATTTCTGCAGCACAGGTCGCCATGTATTTGATAACTTGAATCCGTCTTCCCTGTTGATGTGATTAGGGCGAAACTCTATCTCTAAGGCTTCTCTTACCAGTCGAGCATAGAAGTATTTTACAGGCGCGATGACCTTCGCCTGGTCAAAGAGGATTTCATGGTCTGTACTGTAGAAATGTTCTGCTATGGCAGATTGGCTTATGGCATTCTCCGTGGATGATGAAAGAGCGACAATCTTTACCGATCTAATGTGTTCTTTCACCCTGGTGTTAACAAGCCTTTTCGTCATGCCAATATATGAGCAACCACAACACCACAACCACGTGGAACTTCATACACGCCCGGTGTTTCCAGATGTGTTTTTTTTTTTGAATGGTCGAAACAGGAATTTGAGCTTCCGGTCTGTGGTGAAAACTGGAATTATATTGTGCTTCCTAAGAATGAGCCCTGTTCTGTCAGTTATACCTGCCACGTAAGGAAGGAATACTTTCTCCTTTTTACTGTAGTCCTGGTGGGTACTATCCCTGTTAGGCTCCTTCATCTTCACAGCTTGTATGTCTCCTGACGTACAGCCGTTTTTCTTCATGGATGTTGTCAGTTCTCTTAATGCACTTAAGCGGTTATCAGCGTCTGCAACGTTATTCACCCTAGTAACTAACTTTCGAAGGAGAGCTGCTTTTTGGCAAAGGTGGTGATGTGAGGACTTACGAAGGTATCTTTCAGAATGCGTAGGTTTCTTGTACATTGCATGGCCTAGTGTACCGTCATTTTTCTTGTATACTAGCACATCAAGAAAAGGTAATTTTACCTTCATTTTCTACCTCCATCGTGAATTTGATCTTACTGTTATTGGAATTTAGGTGTTCCAAAAATTCATTTAATGTTTCCCTTCCATGTGGCCAGACCGAAAATGTGTCATCCACGTAACGATAGAAGCACTTAGGTTTCAATGGCGCTGTAGTTAATGCAGCAGACTCAAAGTGTTCCATAAAAATATTAGCAGCCACTGGTGATAGAGGTGAATCCATTGCTGCTCCTGTCTGTTCGCAATAATCCCCATTGTAGCAGAAGTAAGTAGATTTTAAACAAACTGCTGCCAGATTTGTCAAGTCCCCAGACAGGTATTGTCTGATGTAAGCTAGCGTTTCTTCTACTGGTATATTAGTAAAAAGTGAAGTAACATCAAAGCTTACCAGGATATCACCTCCGTCCACTCGTAGCTCACGTAACTTCTGCAAGAAGTGTTTCGCATCTTTAAGGTGATGTTCTGTATTCCCTGTTTCTGGCTGTAACAGTGATGAAATATAGCGGGCTAACTCATGGGTCGCAGAACCAGTGGCACTCACGATTCGTCTTAGTGGCACGTCATTCTTGTGTAGTTTTGGGAGGCCATAAATGACTGGAGGTACCGGGTCTGAATTTAGTAAGGTCTTCTGCAAGTGTTCTGGAAGTGTTGAGTTCTTCACTAGTCGCGTGACTTGTGTATTAATTTTCTTGGTGGGATTTCTTACTTTCTTATATGTTTCTTCTTCTAGTAGGTTGTTCATTTTTTTTTGCTAGTGGCTTTAAGTCGCACCGACACAGATAGGTCTTATGGCGACGATGGGATAGGAAAGGCCTAGGAGTTGGAAGGAAGCAGCCGTGGCCTTAATTAAGGTACAGCCCCAGCATTTGCCTGGTGTGAAAATGGGAAACCACGGAATACCATCTTCAGGGCTGCCGATAGTGGGATTCGAACCTACTACCTCCCGGACGCAAGCTCACAGCCGCGCGCCTCTACGCGCACGGCCAACTCGCCCGGTAGGTTGCTCATTTTTGTTGTTCATTTTTGTTTCGTAATCAGCTGTATTCATGATGACTGAAACATTACACGTGTCAGCCGGAATTACAATTATACTACCGTCTTTGCGAAGTTTATTAGCTTTTTTAAGTTCACCTTTGGTCAGGTATTGACGTGGTGGCTTCGCTTTTCTCAGCACCTAAGATACATCTTGACGGATTTATTCCGCCTTGTTTAAAGGTAAATCTCTGATGGCACACTCTACCCCACAGACAATCTTCTCTACTGGGATTCTTCTCGGTGCCACAGCGAAGTTAAAATCTTTCTTTAGCACTGATTTGGTTTAGTACTTTATCAGACACTTTTACTATGACCCTGTCCGCCTCGTTGGCTGAACGGTCAGGGTACTGGCCTTGGGTTCAGAAGGTCCCGGGTTCGATTCCCGGTCGGGTCGGGGATTTTAACCTTAATTGGTTAATTCCAATGGCACGGGGTCTGGGTGTATGTGTTGTCTTCATCATCATTTCATCCTCATCACGACGCGCAGGTTGCCTAGGGGAGTCAAATAGAAAGACCTGCACCTGGCGAGCCGAACCCGTCCTGGGACATCCCGGCGCTAAAAGCCATACATTTCATTCATTCACTATGACCTTGTTATAATCTAATTCCAGTGGTTTGCGTTGGACCATTTTCTGAAATTTCTTTTCTTGATTTGCTCTACTATACTCTTTTACACGTTCGGCCTGCTCATATGTTATCCTGTTTACCAAGGCCCAATGTTCAGTATGCAAGTTAATGCTAATTTCCACGAAGAGACTGAGTGTAATTCTATTGTACTTATCCAAATCCCTCCTGGTTTGTTGAATTTGATTTCGCAGCAAACGTCTGCTGGCTTCCGCCAGAAGCTTCTTGGCTCCAGTAGTTCCCAGATGATGTTTAATCTTGATCCATGAAGGTATGATGTCACTGTCACGGCATCTCTTCAACAAGGCTAGTCTGGCGATTGACTTAGATATTTTCTTTCTCAATTCACCAAACTTTCTAACCTTCAAGTACATATCCTCTCCATAGAGGTTACTAAGTAATGGCCCATAGTATTAACGTAAATAAATAAATGATTACTGGATTAAAGCCACTATGTTTATTTAATGAAGCCGAGATTTCAGCCAAATTGCATTGGCCTTCATCAGAGCAAGATAAATTCTGCTTCCGACAGTGAGCAAAGAAGTTTAGAGAAAGGTGGAAGTCATGGCCGTACTATTTCTGCAGTACACGTCTCCATGTATTTTATAACTAGAAGCCGTCTTCCCTGTTGAAGTTATTTTGGGCGCAACTCTATCTCTAAGGCTTCTCTTACCAGTCGAGCATAGAAGTCCTTTACAGGCGCGATGACCTTTGCCTGGTCAAAGAGGATTTCATGGTCTGTACTGTAGAAATTTTCTGCAATGGCAGACTGGCTTATGGCATTCTTCGTGGAGGATGAAAGAGCAACATTCTTTATGGTATCTCTCACGACATTAAAATACTAAGGTAGAGCGTATAGCACGACCAGGGATTGTACCAAGAAAACAAGAATAATAGGTACCAAATAACTTACCGTGCAATCCCAATAGAAAGGTCGTCGCAATGTGTAGAAGCAACAGGGCCAAGAGGCCAGGCGAATCAATTAAACAAATAAAATTAGCTAAAGGCTGGAATAATAACTACTGAATAAATTTGAAGAAAGGAAAACTTTAATAAACAAAATCTTCTAAAGAAAAATAACCGACCTCTCAAACTACAATTGATTTAAAATTTAAAAGTTGCAACTGGATCAATTAAAAGGGAAAATTAACTGAAAATTAAACCATCAAGGTCGATGCATTAATTTAAAGAATCAAATCACAATTAAAATCTATAAATTCACAGTTACAGTCTTGAAGGTGAAAACTTCTCCAATGACAATCTCGGTCATACCCTACCAACCCATATTACTTCCGTAATCTTCAAGAAATAACCCAAATGAAGGTACATGATCCACAAGAAGGATAACTAAGAGAACATTACTTCAGAGACCGAAACTTAAATCACTTGAATATCACCAAACATCAACCGGTCCACCACAAGGCGACCAAATCAAGACAATTACATCACACGGTTCTACCCGTCAATAATCAACTCAGATCCTCTGCTGTCACAGGCAACAGGACAACGCCCACCCACGTGTGCATTCTATTACATCGTACAGAAACAAAACAGAGTCACAGTAATTCAAAATGGCTACGCCAGTACCGAGTAGCTCAAAAGAAAAGTTTTCATCTTAACAATATTCCAATATTACCTAACACCCTCGAATAGGTTTGAAAAATTTAGTAATCAAATAATTATTATTATTATTAAAAGGGAAATAAGAAAAATGAATTAGGTTACACCGATACTACATACATATTTACCAATGAGGAGCTCCCCAAATATAAAATCTTGTTTCATGCGCATGAAACCTTAAGTGACAGAACCAAAAGTTAAAATTAATATCATAGTTACCATTGAACCTTGAAACCCCAAATCTAGATTGAATTTTACAAGCTCATAACCAGACCAGTAGGAAAAGTCCTTCACTTTAAATACGCAAACAAATGTCCGAAACATCAAATATTCCATTTCTCAGATATCATAGCCATAAATTTTCTCCATGTCTCCAAACGTCATTATTAGTAGTTTCTTCGGCGATATCGGCCCAGTTCAGAAGTACATATGAATCTACTTACGAGGTCGGCTAGTTAGAAGAGAATAATCTTTTCAAATGACAAACCAAACAACGAGCCTAAGGCTCAGGTGGAAATCCTTTAACCCGGATCAAAATTCACCAACATCTTCTTTCTTGAATAAATAACTTGTCGTTAAACCACAACCAAGAGCTTAGCTTCAGAGCGTCTCTTCAATTCAGTCCCAAGAATTAAAAACAAAAACGCTCAGACATCATTGTCGAGCTCCGTGCCTCGGCAGGTCAACTTCACGTTTCGCAGACAGATCGCAGCACACACTAGCCACCTCGTGTTTCTATAACCAAGTCCACCGCAAGATGGCTCCCCATGCGCAAATCCGAGAAGGGACCATGGAATCTCGAACTCTTAATTCGTGGACACGCACACCATAATATTAAACTATATAAATGGAATCCAATATATGTAGTTCTAAGGTAATGGAGTAATACAACTCCATTACAGCCTCCCCCTCGAAAAGATCTACAAGGGGTGGGGCATGACGAGCAGACCCGATGAAAATTACAATTATAGATAAGAAAATTTGGTTTCCTCCAACAACCAACACTGACATGTCACGAAGCGAGTAGAGGCACATTAACACACATTGCCAAACCAAGTGCTACAGCTCGCCCACAGTTCGTTAAGATTCCTTTAAGTTCTTTTTTTTTCACATTACAATCTTCCTTGAAATGTTCACTTAATTCCGAAGCGATTGACCTAACACGAGTAGTACACGAGTACTCAGTTCGTTGTAACACAATTAATCCTCAGGAACACACTACGCTGAGAAGACTGGTCTTACAATAATTTTAAGAGTGGCATAAAAAATTCTCTGGAACTTGTTTTGGGGGTTTCTCTTACGTAGGAAAAAGGCATGACTTTCTGAATGGTAAGGTATTACCACATTAAGTAATAAGATTAAATACAAGGAGAAGAAAAGAAAAGAAAAAATAAGATAACTAGGAAACACAAACATCTTCAAGACATAAGTCAGTGCACCGAATTCTACATAATCCTTAAGTGACGTTTCCACACTAATCTCCTTATCATCAGTTTCCTTTACCATAGAGGCACGTACTCCAGATCAAGGAATATTACATAAATAACTAGACAACACACAATCAATAATCATGCCAACAGCAAGAATTAGGAGGAAATAACATTACAATACAGTTAAATTTAACACACAAATACATCTCCGTGAAATCAAGGGCCAGCAAACAAGTAGAATTACATAGTCCCCCACAAAATTTCTTTTAAAATCATTTCTAGTTCAGAAATCACAATTATTCAACACTAACTCAGGATCAACTTCCATACCCCAGTACACATAATTTCATTCCAAAGAGAAGCTGAATGACTAGAACAAGAATCAATAGAAGAACACGGAACAAACATGCTTAGTATAGAAAAATAAACTAGAGTAGAAGATATCAATGTTCAGAGCCATGGTAAAAGGTTAATTACAGTTGGAGACATATGCACAATTCAGATGTAGGGTACGCGTAAGGTGGGTCATCAACAACCGAACTAGCAGCGATTACCAGACAATTAACATACAATATAAACACCTACACCGGGACAGAAAATGACCAGGAGAAAGAGGGGAGACAACACTATTCTGAAATCACATACTCCTTCTACAAGCCCCCATATGCAGGTAGAGGATCGATGACTGCAGTACCGAGTGCATGAGCAGAATAATCCCATACTTATTCTTCTTCATGACAGAACGATAACTTACTATACCAATGACATCATTCAGATGTAACTCCCATAATAAAAGGCCTTAGATAGGCAGGTTACTTAAAATGAACGTTTAAATCCACAAGCATAAGCAAGATGACCACAGGTGAACAAGACATGGCAGAGAATATAAGAAGTTGAAACACAAGTCAGGTGACAGACCCGAAATAAACACATAGTTAAGAATTTTTCCAAAATGAGTTGTAGATACATAAAATGAGTTTTCACCAAATCCACCTTTGACACCAAGAGAAAAAATAAAAGGCAATGTACAACCTCCTCAAGGTGTCCATACTACAACAACCCACATAATAAGTAACTCAAATAACAACAATACATCACCACTCAAATGACCACCAGTGCCGATGTGTCAGCCACGAAGGTAAAGGACATACAAATCCTCGACAGCATCTCACAAATCACAGAGTGCCCACCCAATATCATCACAACCACAATAACCATCATGACTTCAGAGGAACACAGTCACCTCTCAACGAAACCATAATGCCACCCAAATATAATTCCCAAAATCAAACCCATAATACCAAAAACTCACATCCATAATAAGGATCAGAAACCGTACCCTACAGGTCAAAGGAGGTACACTCCTTAGGTCATGAATCCTTTAACTATCTCAACATCACTTCACCATAACGGACGGAAGAAGTTAAACTCTAAGTACATTACATGAATCTACAACTCTAATTAAACAATATACAATAAAACAAGTCGCAATTTCCCTCGAAACACCTTAGAAAATGATGATAACAGCGATGAATAGGCAGGGTACCAGATCACCTTACAACGAGAAGTCCACACGGATATACAATACTTCAACAGGAAGAAATCACTTAACACAACTATCCTTACACTTCACCTTTTCAATAAGATTCGAACTCCACCAAATATGCAAGGCATCAAGATATAGTTACACCAATACTTAACTTTTCCAATATTGATACGGACCGGACAAGTCCTACACTTATATCACAGTTTTAACTAAAACAATTACCTGATTAAATACCATCGACTTCCCACAAGATTTTGAACTCAACCCAAAACACACAATATATCAAGTCGCTTTCACTTGGGATAAATGAACTCTCCGAATCCTTTTCGCCACAGGATCACTGACAAGCATAGATACAGGGCTCAAAAACTGCAATATCGTACAAGGTCCCTGAAATCTAGGAGCTAATTTTGAAGTAAATTTTTTTATAGCCTTGCTGACAGGATAACATTTTACGAAGACTTGGTCTCCAACACTTAGCTTGGTGGGCTTTCGGCCTTTGTCATAGTTCTTTCGTACCTTTTCATACGACACAGCCAACCTCGTTTTGGCCTCATCCCACACCTTTCGCACATCACGAGGAGTAGAGACTTCAGGAAGCAGTTCCTCAATTCGAAGGAGATTTGATAGCGGAGAAAATGGAACAAAACTAAACATTAACTCCATAGGAGTTTTGCCATGAGACTCATGGGTTGCAGTATTAAATGCATACGACAACCAATGAAGACAGGTGTCCCACTTGGTATGATTCGAGTGGTGGTAAGCAATGAGAGCAGACTTCAAATTTCTATTCATCCTCTCGGAATATGAGGGATTGGGATAATATGGAGTAGTGGTCACATGGGAGATGCACAAATCAAACAAGTACTTCCTGAATAAATGGCTAGTAAACCCAGCAGCATTGTCAGATACAAGAAACTTAGGAGTTCCAAAGGAGGCAAAAATAGAATTTAAACAGGAAATAGTGGTCTGCGAATTGGTCGATCTAGTCGGGAAGATCCAGCAAAATCTGGTAAAACCATCAATGCACACCAATGCATGAGTATTTCCTCGACTGGAACGTGGAAAGGGTCCAACATGATCGATAAACAATCGCTCCATAGCTCTGGAAGCTTGAGTCGATGACAACAACCCCACACGTTTGTTTAGGTTAGGTTTACTAATGGCGCAACTTTTACAAGACTTAACCATGGATGTGATATCCTGATCCATGTTTTTCCAAATAAAAAACTCCCTTATTTTTGACCTAGTTTTGAAGTTTCCCAAATGTCCACCAACCGGACTATCATGGTAATACTGAAATATTACAGGAATTAAAATCTTGGGGACAACAATCTTTATCTTCTTATCATAACGGGATTGACAACAGAGTACCCCTTTTGCCAAGGAATAGGGTTTGATAATTTTACCAGAATTAATCTTTTCCAGAATTTCCTTTAACTGAGGATCATCGTTTTGATACAGAGCAATATCTTGATACAACATTGGAAGATTAGTCAAGATAGAATTCACATTTACCGAAACAACTTGAGATACACTCTTCGCTTCCAAGTTTTCAAAATCATCCTCCTCATCAAACATGCGACTAAGCCCATCAGCGATTACATTTTCCGTTCCACGAATGTGCCGAACATTAAATTTAAAAGCAGAAATTCTCAGCGCCCACCTAGTTAGCCTTCCAGTTCTTTTGGGTCTTTTCAGAACCCAGGAAAGAGCTTCATTATCTGTCTCTAAATCAAAATTAACGTGCTCCACATAAACACGGAATTTCTCCAACGAAAATAGTACCGCTAAACACTCTAATTCATAGACAGAATATTTCCTTTCCAGAGGGGAGAGAGCTCTAGATGCGTAAGCGATAGGACGTCTACCCATTTCCGACTCTTGCAATAAGACTCCTGCAATAGCCTTGCCTGAGGCATCAGTCTGGATGATGAACCTTTTATTAAAATCGGGAATAGCAAGTATAGGAGCATTACTGAGCGCTCTCTTCAAGGTTTCAAAGGCTCTTTGTTGAGGGTCTTCCCACACAAATTTGACATTCTTTCTACGTAAGGAATTCAAAGGTGCAGCAATTTCAGCATAATTCGGAACGAATTTTCTAAAGAAATTAGTCATACCAATGAATCTGGCAATCCCTTTCACATCTTTAGGTGGTTTAAAATCGTGAATAGCTTGAGTACGGGCATGATCAATTGAAATTCCCTGTGACGATACTACATGTCCCAAGAAGGAGATCTGAGATTTGGCAAAATTGGTCTTCGAAAGCTTGACAGTTAAACCTGCTTTCTTCAATCTTTCAACTACCTCCTGTACATGCTTGAGATGATCTTCAAAATTTGCAGAATATACAACAAGATCATCAAGATAATGAATAACGTACTTAAATTTCACATCCCCAAACACAGAATCCAGTAATCGAGTTAACACAGCCGCTCCCGTCGACAGCCCAAAAGGTATAACCGTGTATTCATACAGATTCCAGTCAGTGGCAAAAGCAGTGAGAGGAATAGATTCCTCATCAAGAGGTATTTGGTTGTATGCCTGATTCAAATCAAAGGTCGAAAAATAATTAGCACCATGGAACCAAGAAAAGCAAGTATGCAAATCCGGTAGGGGCACCGACTGCATTACGATCTTACGGTTTAACTCTCTATAATCCGTCACTGGCCTGAAACCTCCAGATGACTTGGGCACCAGAAACATCGGAGACGAGTATGGAGAGATAGAAGGACGAATAACACCATCCTGAAGCATCTTATCGATGATTTTCTTTAACTCAACCATCTTAGGTGGTGATAACCTATAGGGCGGAGATCTAACAGGAATCTTGTCCGTAATATCAATGTGGTATTTAAGCACATTAGTTAATCCTAATTTATCAGTGAAAACTTCAGGATACATAGCACAAAGATCACGAATTTTACTAGCTTGGTCGGGAGGCAGATGATCAAGTTCTAACTTATTACCACTGCTGTCCTCAATATCCTCATCAAGAGCACAAGCAGGATACCTTTGAAATACAATATCCTCATAAAAATTGAAAAATCTACCGGGACAAAACTTGAAACTAAAATTTCTATCTTGAAGGTTCAAAATCATTCCAACCTTGCCCATAAAATCAGCACCTAAAATTATTTGGTGAGATAAATCAGAGGCAACCAAACAATCAGCTTTCCAAGTGAAATCACCAATTCGGATCTTAACCGAAACCGAACCCAGAATCCTTAATCCGCCTCCATTAGCAGCCACACATTGAAGTTTAGAAGCTTTAATAGTGGGTAATTTACAACAATTCTTCATATTCAAATACCAAGCCTCACTGATAAGTGACACCACACTACCCGAATCAATCAACCCCAATGCAGGTTCATTATTAACTTCAAGACAAATGGTAGAAGATTTCGGAACAATATCACTAGAGATACCTAAGATTTGAGGAAAGGGAATCCTATTCTTTCCATGATCTTCAACCAATAAGTTCTTATTCACTGCACTGGGTACACTAATAGGTCATTGTGAATTACCGTTCCTCATTTTAGGGCACTGTCTTTTCATATGAGACTTAGATCCGCAAACATAACAATTAGCGTTTTGATTTGAACTCACGTTACCACTTTTCCTCACTGAAGGACAATTATTTCTTAGATGATCTCTGGATCCACAAGCGTAACATTTTTTTGATGATAAGGGAGTGACATGATGGTTAGAGATATCATTAGCTCTATAAGAAACACAGGGAGGAGGATACCTAGTGTGCCGAGACTCATCTCCATGTTTTACGTCTTCAGCAAAGGTACATGCTTCCTCAAGTTCGGCAAAATTACTCGGGCACTTAGTCAAAGATAAAAAGGACCGATATTGAGGAGTAATGCCTTTGATTATACGAGCTACCATCTCTTCTTCCTGTACCATGATTTTAAAAACCTCGCAATAAAATTTCAAATCCAAGACATAGGCCAATAGATTTTCATGCAAGTACTGCGTCCTATAACAATGTTTTGGAACTAGACTTTGTAACGCAAGGGACGGAATAAACTTTGCCAAGATTAACTCGTGAAATTCATTTACACTTAAATTGCTGCTAATAGCCTTAGAAATTTCTTTTTTAAGGACACCTTGACAGTTAGGAAATAACACTCTAAAAATCCCCAGAGCATCCATGCTATACACATTAGCCGACTCAGATAATTCTACCAGAAACCGCAGAAATCTGATGGTTTCGTCAATGGAATATACAGAAAAGACCTTTACATCCTTAAAGAGATCTTTAATAGAGTTTGGGGCCGAACATGACCTAACCAACAAATTCTCTAGCACAGGACTTAGCCCACAGCAATGAGATGAGCACGAATTAGTTACGTTTTGGGGAGAAATATTCTCATTAGCTTGACCAAAGCAATTACTTTCATTATTCTCAATTTCATCATTCAACGACAATTGACCAACCTTTTTGGTACTAATCATTAAATCAAGTTCCACAGAAATGTTGATGACAGAAGTCAACAAGGAAGTACACTGGGAAATCAACTCTCCTTCAGGCCCAAGGGAAATTAAATCCTGAACCCTGTTGATAAGGTGATTAGTTCGAGCCTTTAGCCTTCTCAACTGATAGTCAGATGGATTGCATTCTTTAAGCTGATTTTAAAAGACTAACAATTCACTAACTGAAACTGAAAGGTAATTCACTGACTCACCCACTTGGATGTTCATGTCACCTGGTTTTACAGCAGAATCCAGGGAAGCCTGAAGCAAGGCAACGTCACCCTCCATGGAACCGGTTGATACAAAGCCGCGGACTTGCAGTTCGTACTGCAGCTCCCCTTTTCGTAACATTCGCGGCAACAACACAGCACGTGCAGGCATAATGATATGAAACAGAAAACACAGAAGTTACCACCCAACGTAAGTCTGCCTTTCCCTTCACAACCTTGAATTTTTGTCTCAATCTCCTTATTATTCCAGCCAATAGACCACTGTGACTTGGCTAAATTAGCCAATAATTCACAAGAAATATGAAAAGAAAAGGTGATACACCAGGTATCAATTAGTAGTTCAATAAATTACACGTGCTCAGAAACTAAGCACAAATAACGAGGATAACAGAACGTAGTTGCTATGGCAACCACGCAATCTGCTACCAAATACACTCTCACGACATTAAAATACTAAGGTAGAGCGTATAGCACGACCAGGGATTGTACCAAGAAAACAAGAATAATAGGTACCAAATAACTTACCGTGCAATCCCAATAGAAAGGTCGTCGCAATGTGTAGAAGCAACAGGGCCAAGAGGCCAGGCGAATCAATTAAACAAATAAGATTAGCTAAAGGCTGGAATAATAACTACTGAATAAATTTGAAGAAAGGAAAACTTTAATAAACAAAATCTTCTAAAGAAAAATAACCGACCTCTCAAACTACAATTGATTTAAAATTTAAAAGTTGCAACTGGATCAATTAAAAGGGAAAATTAACTGAAAATTAAACCATCAAGGTCGATGCATTAATTTAAAGAATCAAATCACAATTAAAATCTATAAATTCACAGTTACAGTCTTGAAGGTGAAAACTTCTCCAATGACAATCTCGGTCATACCCTACCAACCCATATTACTTCCGTAATCTTCAAGAAATAACCCAAATGAAGGTACATGATCCACAAGAAGGATAACTAAGAGAACATTACTTCAGAGACCGAAACTTAAATCACTTGAATATCACCAAACATCAACCGGTCCACCACAAGGCGACCAAATCAAGACAATTACATCACACGGTTCTACCCGTCAATAATCAACTCAGATCCTCTGCTGTCACAGGCAACAGGACAACGCCCACCCACGTGTGCATTCTATTACATCGTACAGAAACAAAACAGAGTCACAGTAATTCAAAATGGCTACGCCAGTACCGAGTAGCTCAAAAGAAAAGTTTTCATCTTAACAATATTCCAATATTACCTAACACCCTCGAATAGGTTTGAGAAATTTAGTAATCAAATAATTATTATTATTATTAAAAGGGAAATAAGAAAAATGAATTAGGTTACACCGATACTACATACATATTTACCAATGAGGAGCTCCCCAAATATAAAATCTTGTTTCATGCGCATGAAACCTTAAGTGACAGAACCAAAAGTTAAAATTAATATCATAGTTACCATTGAACCTTGAAACCCCAAATCTAGATTGAATTTTACAAGCTCATAACCAGACCAGTAGGAAAAGTCCTTCACTTTAAATACGCAAACAAATGTCCGAAACATCAAATATTCCATTTCTCAGATATCATAGCCATAAATTTTCTCCATGTCTCCAAACGTCATTATTAGTAGTTTCTTCGGCGATATCGGCCCAGTTCAGAAGTACATATGAATCTACTTACGAGGTCGGCTAGTTAGAAGAGAATAATCTTTTCAAATGACAAACCAAACAACGAGCCTAAGGCTCAGGTGGAAATCCTTTAACCCGGATCAAAATTCACCAACATCTTCTTTCTTGAATAAATAACTTGTCGTTAAACCACAACCAAGAGCTTAGCTTCAGAGCGTCTCTTCAATTCAGTCCCAAGAATTAAAAACAAAAACGCTCAGACATCATTGTCGAGCTCCGTGCCTCGGCAGGTCAACTTCACGTTTCGCAGACAGATCGCAGCACACACTAGCCACCTCGTGTTTCTATAACCAAGTCCACCGCAAGATGGCTCCCCATGCGCAAATCCGAGAAGGGACCATGGAATCTCGAACTCTTAATTCGTGGACACGCACACCATAATATTAAACTATATAAATGGAATCCAATATATGTAGTTCTAAGGTAATGGAGTAATACAACTCCATTACAGTATCTGAGATCGTAATAATATTTTTAAAATGTTTGATTTTGGATACAGATTCAATGATAGTTCTGTTATAACGGGACACCTAAAACCCGAGATTTAATTTTTCGATTCTCCATTTAATCCAACCGAACTCGATAGCTGCAGTCGCATAAGTGCGGCCAGTATCCAATAATCGGGAGATAGTGGGTTCGAGCCCCACTGTCGGCAGCCCTGAAGAAGGTTTTCCGTGGTTTCCCATTTTCACACCAGGCAAATGCCGGGGATGTACCTTAATTAAGGCCACGGCCGCTTCCTTCCAATTCCTAGGCCTTTCCTATCCCATCGTCGCCGTAAGACGTATCTGTGTCGATGCGACGTAAAAGCAAATAGCAGAGAGAGATTTAATCCCAAATATCCTGAGAGTTCCTCCTCTCTGAACACTAGAAAACCAGGATGGGTGGATGAGAAAATGAGCTCCTGTTTTCTAAAGTAGGCGGGTTCGACGTCGGATCAGTACAGTGGTATCAGTCCATCAGCCCTGTTTACAGTGGTTTTAATTTTCATGATGGCTTTTTACTCCGGTGTAAATAAAAATTGAAATGCATCCACCGGGAATCGAGCCCGGGCCACCCGCGTAGCAGGCGAGCATTCTACCACTGAACCACCGATGCGACAGCTGTATGGGGCAATGATATGTGCTTCAATATACCAATGTCTTGTCTTGGAGTACGTGAATGGAACAATTCCTATAGCTGCTTGTTACTTAATGAGAGGCTCGCTGCGTAACTGAAAAAGTTAACTGAGAATAGTGTTCAACATGATTAACACTAGGAAACGTTGTGATAGGACTAATATACCACGCCTTCCGGGCATCAGAGGTTCAAGCTCAGTCGCTACCATAGATTACCCTGATTGTTGAATTTCCCCCAAATGTCTTCAAACTGTCTCCAGTAGAATCATGGGAGAAGGTATACCTCAGGTCTCAAAGATTCTAAATCAATCGCGACCGAGCTCGATAACTGCAGTCGCTTAAGTGCGGCCAGTATCCAGTATTCGGGAGATAGTGGGTTCGAACCCCACTGTCGGCAGCTATGAAGATGGTTTTCCGTGGTTTCCCATTTTCACACCAGGCAAATGCTGGGGCTGTACCTTAATTAAGGCCACGGCAGCTTTCTTCCCAGTCCTAGCCCTTTCCTGTCCCATTGTCGCCATAAGACCTATCTGTGTCGGTGCGACATAAAGCCAATAGCAAAAAAAATCATGATTGTAACAACGTTGTGGGTTCGAACCCCGCTCTCGGCAGCCAAAATGTGTCTTTTACTGGTGCCCCATTTTCATACCAGGCAAATGCCTGGGATGTACCTTAATTAAGCTTACAGTCGCTTCTTTCGCATTACTGGCCCTGTCCTATCCCATCGTTGCCATAAGTCTTTTTCGTGTCGGTGCGACGAAAAGCAACTTGCCAAAATAATATAAACCCTTTCTTTCTCTTTTTCTGTCTTTGCTTTTCTTTCATACTTCATTTACCGTCCAGAGTTCGATTATATCTCGGACTCAGCGATGTATCCCACCTCAATCACCTGAGGGGCGTAGATACAACTGGACAGGAGGACCAGTACACCACCAATTATAACCACATTTCCAGTAGAATTTGTGGATATCCAATTTTGACTCTGATAGTATGCACTGGAATTCCCAGCATCAATATTGGATACATCCCTCCACATAGTGTACTGTAATCATCAAGAAGGGCATCCGGTCGTGAAACTAGATCAAATTAATATCAGCTGCTACCCTTAATAAATTAGAAAATGGCCAGGAATGAGAATAAAAAGCACAAGAAAATCTCTCTGGGACCAAATTCTGTCACCTCAGCTCAGAAGAAAATGTAGCTCCAGGCGTGATCTAGATTCCAACCTGTGTTATTGCGGCCATAACACAATGTCCTAACCTCTGGAGGATCATGGTTACATAAACACAACAAGGACATAAGTTTATTGATAAGAAGGCGATAGCCGACGTATTGATAGTCCAGAGTTAGCGAGCGTGGTGAGAGTATTGGCGTGTAGGTATAGAAGTTTCCTACACGAAAAAATCCCTTAGTAAAGTCTTTCACCTAAATGACCTCAGATTTTTAACTGGACAACTTCAAGAGTTTCAAAGCTACTCAACAGTCTGGGAGAAGTGAAAGTAAAATATACGACTTCCGTTGTATTTTTAGATTATCATTTTAAAACGCAATAGGAATTTTACATTCGAACCGTAGTAGTAGTAGTAGTCTTTCCTCCTTTCTGACAATCTGCCCTCGGTTAAACGTAGATAGTTCGAGCGCCTTGTCCATTCTGTACAGGGTCAGCACGCTCACTAATACATGTTCCGTGCCTGTGTATGACTAGCAGTCATTCCTCGTCAGGTGACGCCGCTATCACCTGGACGGATTTATATCGATAGTAGGTAGGTTTTTATATACGCTGATGGACATTCATTGACTCGCATAATTATTCGGACAGACATGATTTATTACATTTTGCTTTGTATTAGTCATTTCAATAATAATAATAATAATAATAATAATAATAATAATAATAATAATAATAATAATAATAATAATAATAATAAGGCACTGATATAAATTAAATATAAATACAAGTTTCTGTAAGGAATATAGAAACTAAACGTCCATCATTCTTCTAATGAACACTGTCAATGAAAATATAATAATTAAAATACAAAATCAAAACCAATATTGCACACAATTACTATTATTATTATTATTATTATTATTATTATTATTATTATTATTATTTTGTGAGTTGATTTATGTCGCACCGACACAGATAGGTCTTATGATGACGATCACACAATTATTCGGACACTTTTCATTTTTACTTATGATCCTAATGGTTAAGGGGCTGGTGGGCTTTCCTTTCATTTTATTTCCTTCCTTGAGTCGACTTGACATCCTCTCCGCTAATTTCCGTGTGTAATCGGGAGATGTCTTCTGCCACTCTTCTTGAAGTCGGTTCTTCAGCTGTTCTCTAAATCCGATTGTTGTTTTTCTTATTTCTTTATCAAGTTTGTCCCAAAGACACATTCAAGTCTGGTGATTAAGGGGGAGGATAAAGCACCCTTGGGAAATTAAACAATAACCACATCCTTACATTCCAGGCCACATGTTCTGGGTCGTTATCTTGATTATTATTATTATTATTATTGTTACGGAGTTTTCCGTGGTAGTTAGAGGTGAAAGAAGGTGCGGGGGGTGAACAGGTCTCAGGCTACGAAATTAAAGTGAATTTAAAATTTAACAAGGTTATATTTTCTTAGCAAAAACAAGAAATAACAATAATGGCAGGTACAGAGTAGCAAAACCACTAATCGAGAATGTACAATTACAGGATTTGGGGCTCCGAGAGCCAGACACACAATTCTTGAGCAATTAGCCCAACTTTACGATATACAGAATTCAACAAAGGGGCAGAAGACCCCAATCAAGCCCAGGAGCACTTGCTCCCCATTACATCATAAAGCCTCCACGAGGCGCGCAGAAACAAACTTCAAAAGAGCGATCTGCTCTCAAAGGTTAAGCCTATCAAAGGCCACACCAAACTCCACCTTCAAGTTTTCCTCTAATGACATAACACAGGGGTAAAGATAACCAACCTACTGAGGCCTATTAAGTGAGAAAATTTAATTACCTGGCCTCTAAAATACCAATTTGAGAGGAGGCGAACTTGCGCTCCTAATACACTTTGTTTAAAACCTACTTGGCACTAGGCCGTTAATGCAAGGGCTAATCCCATACTAAAGAGGTGACTTTTAGAAGGAAACAATTTACATTACGTTAAGGAAGAAACGGTTGTGAAAATAAGTTCACCTCAATGCAATATGAGAGGGAGCTCGAGAGGGTTAAGCACTCTCTATCCCAATATGAAGCTTAAAAGATAGAATAAATACAAGGATTCGTTACATTTTAGGGAAAGTTACATGGTGGAAAAGCTTCGGACGCGCCCCGAGAGTTAAACTGCTGAGCTAGCAAGAAAAGAAGTTATTAATCGGCCATTACCTGGTTGTTGAACTGCTGCCCGAAGAAAGAGGCGCTACCCGCCCCCTGCTATGTACTTTACACACTGAAAGATGGTACTGAAGTGGCGCAGAGACCCTAAAATCAGCAGTTTATATACTCTCGCAGAAAGTTCGAGGCGTTTCAGGAAGGAAAACACCCGCCCACAATCATTTTATTGGTGGATAAAGAAAACCCCTACACAAGATGAAGAAGAAACACATTATTGGTGGAAAATTAATTAAAGAAATTCGGGATTGGCTAAATTCAAAACAAGGGGAAAGAAAGGGTTAATATTGCCAACTTAAACAATGACTGAAAGAAATTTAGCAAAGAACAAACTTTTGAAATTAAATTTTCTCCAAAAGAAAACAGTTCTTTCACTTCGCACTAGGGTGCGCCGTTGTAGTTCTTCAGTAGTGTCCTCTAGAAGAGAATGTTCACACTTCTTACTACAAGGAAAGCAAAAATACGTCGAAAACAACACAGTTCAGAAACTTCAAAATCTCCAAGTAGTGACATCTTCAGGATAACTTGAAAATTAACACATAAGACAAAGTTCAGACTTCTTCCAGTAGGGGAGTTTCAACTGGCGCAAGGTTTGAATTAGCGGCGTGGAGGTGTACCGCCAAGTACAATTATTATTATTATCATCTGTTTACCCTCCAGGTTCGGTTTTTCCCTCGGACTTAGCGAGGGATCCCACCTCTACCGCCTCAAGGGCAGTGTCCTGGAGCTTCAGACTCTTGGTTTGGGATACAACTGGGGAGTATGACCAGTACCTCGCCCAGGCGGCCTCACCTGCTATGCTGAACCGGGGCCTTGTGGAGGGATGGTAAGAGTGGAAGGGATAGGCAAGGAAGAGGGAAGGGAGCGGCCGTGGCCTTATGTTAGGTACCATCCCGACATTCGCCTGGAGGAGAAGTGGGAAACCACGGAAAACCACTTCCAGGATGGCTGAGGTGGGAACCCACCTCTACTCAGTTGACCTCCCGAGGCTGAGTGGACCCCGTTCCAGCCCTCGTACCACTTTTCAAATTTCGTGGCAGAGCCGGGAATCGAACCCGGGCCTCCGGGGGTGGCAGCTAATCACGCTAACCACATGTCCATCGCCATCCGTCACAGTTGCTTTCAGATTCTTCTCTTGAAGCTCAGTATTAGGACGCCGCCAAACTGTTATCCTCTCATCAGACTGAAATATGTTTAATTTACTCTCATCAGCAAATATAACGTCATTCCACCACTCATTGTCTTCTCTAACATGCTCTTTGGCAAAGAGCATTCTCCTTCTTCGATTTAATTGATTTATGAAGGGCTTCCTTCTTGCAATACGGCCATGAAAGTTCCCTCTTCTGAGCACTCTCCGCATTGTTTCTGGATGCACTTTCTTTTCGGTTTCTGCGGCAATCTCCGTAACGAGTTTTGGAGCACTATAGTTGGGTTCCTTTTTGGTTTTTGTGATGATATAACACTCTTCTATCACAGAAAAAGTTATTGGACGTCCCGTATGCGGTAGATGTTCAATCCTATCTTCCCATCGGAATCTTGTGATATTATCAGAGACTTTACTTTTCTTCATTTGTAACATTTCAGTAATTTGACGACAACTTTCACCTTTATCACGGTGAAAAATTACTAGCTGTTCGATTGTGCTCTCTCTTCCTTTGCGGCCCATTTTCTCTTAAGTTGTACACAGCACTCTAACTCACTGAATGTTTACGTTCATACTGTCCGTGGCTCTTCTACACACGACCTCTGCATGGCAACTGACTTGTGTCCGAAAAATTTTGTTGAAGCACGTTAACTGCGTTCTGAGGTTCCAGGGTCACTGGTTCTGTCCTGTTTTCTATAAGTACACATTTCAACGCCGTGTTGAATCTGTCAAACTGGGTTCTGTCAGGAACTAGTTTGTGCGTACAATATTTTCTCTGAAACATAGGGCCAGTGTGTAGCAACGTGTCCGAATAATTATGTGAGTCACTGTAAGTGTTCACACAGCAGTGGAGACATTTGACATATGCACATATTGGCAATAGTAATCTATACAGTATATTAAATTTTTTGGATGAAAACTGAAGTCGATTTCCTTCATTCTTTTTTAACTGAAAGGTATTCATGTACAGATTTTACCATCAGGTACTATAAATCAGTTAACATCCGACTTCCTCAAATTATTTGACTTTTTCAATTTTTTTGTCTCTTTGAAGCAATCATATCTTTAGTTCTGAGATACGGAGTTCGTTTTGGCCTAAGAACACTCAGTGGCTCAAGTTCTTTCATTTCAGCTCTTAACTATTCAAATTGGTTTTTCTGAGGAAAGTTATGAGAGCACATTCAATTTGACGTCTCATTTCATCAATTTTTCTCATTGAAGCAATCATATATTTCGTTCTAATTGAGGTACGCAGTTCGTTTTTGTCTAAAAACACTGTGGATCAACCGCTTTCTTTTGAGGTAATAACTACTTAAATTGGTACATTTTGAGAAACGTTATGAGTACATTTGTCTCCATGACGAAGTTCTTTGAAGGACTTCTTCTTTTTTTTTTTTGCTATTTGCTTTACGTCGCACCGACACAGATATGTCTTATGGCGACGATGGGATAGGAAAGGCCTAGGAAGTGGAAGGAAGCGGCCGTGGCCTTAATTAAGGTACAGCCCCGGCATTTGCCTGGTGTGAAAATGGGAAACCACGGAAAACCATCTTCAGGGCTGCCGAGAGTGGGGTTCGAACCCACAATCTTCCGATTACTGGAAACCGGCCGCACTTAAGCGACTGTACCTATCGAGCTCGGTGAAGGACATTTTAACAGTTCGGTGCGTAGTGTTGTTCCAAGGAACGTTTAATTCAATTTCTTTTTGTGATGTATTTTCAAGTGTTTTGTTGACATAATATTATATTCTATTACCACAGCAGATCATGTGCTTTATTTCATTAAGTCGAAACTTTGCAAATACATCCGTCAGGATAGTAACGAACAACACCATACTTTGTACATTGCGGGCGGAGCCAGCGGGAAACTGCTAGTTGTTTTTAAAATAGATATTTAACAGAAATATATTTCGTTTATAACTCGATATTTAGTTACAGAATACACAAACTTAAAAGAGCTGCTTTGCTAAAAAGGCGAGATATTTTAGTCCTATCACAACGTTTCCTAGTGCTAATCACGTTGAACACTATTCTCAGTTAACTTCTTCAGTTAGGCAGCGAGCCCCTCGTTAAGTATATATAATTTCGTGTGGCTATTTCTAGCCGAGTGCAGCCCTTGTAAGGCAGACCCTCCGATGATGGTGGGCGGCATCTGCAATGTGTAGGTAACTGCGTGTTATTGTGGTGGGGGATAGTGTTATGTGTGGTGTGTGAGTTGCAGGGATGTTGGGGACAGAACAAACACGCAGCCCCCGGGCTATTGGATTAAACCAATGAAGGTTAAAATCCCCGACCCGGCCGGGAATCGAACCCGGGATCCCCTGAACCGAAGGCCACTACGCTGACAATTCAGGCAACGAGTCGGACTCTCATTACGTGAGAAGTGGCTATAGGCATTGTTTCATTTACGTTCTCCAAGACAAGACATTGGGATATTGAAGCGCATATCATTGCAATACCGCGTACAGCATCGGTGGTTCAGTGGTAGAATGCTCGCCTGCCACGCGGGCGGCCCGGGTTCGATTCCCGGCCGATGCACTTCAATTTTTAATTACACCGGAGTAAAAAGCCATCATGAAAAGTAAAACCACTGTAAACAGGGCTGATGGATTGATACCACCGTACTGACCCGAGGTCAAACCCGCCTACTGTAGAAAACAGGAGCTCAATTTTCTTAGCCACTCATACTGGATTTACAGAGGGGGAACTCTTGCTAGTTGCTTTATTCGCACTGACACAGGTCTTATGGCGACTATGGGACAGGAAAGGCCTGGAAATGGGAAGGAAGCGGCCGTGGCCTAAAATTAAGGTACAGCCCCAGCATTTATCTGGTGTGAAAATGGGAAACCACGCAAAACCATCTTCAGGGCTGCCGACAGTGGGGGTCGAACTCACTATCTCCCGGATGCGAGCTCACAGCTACGCGCTCCTAACTGCATGGCCAACTCGCGCGGTAGAGGGAGGGGGAAACTCTTGGCATTAAAGGGGGATTCAAAAATAAATCTCGGAATTTTATATGTTTTATTTTCACAGTAGTATCATTGCTTAACTCTGTGTTCAAAATCAAATTTTAAAAAAATATTACTATCAAAACGGTAACCGTATGATCTCAGATACCGTCTCCAGACGTTATGATTTACCACCAGTTTGAGTGTCTTTATGTTAACTTCTGCGCTCCGTTTTACTCTATCAGAAACTGGAAGTCTACTGATATGTATTTAATTTTGTTGAGTAGGCAAGGAAAGTCCGTCTCTGTGGTGTAGTGGTTAGTGTGATTAGCTGCCACCCCCAGGGGGCCGGGTTCGATTCCCGGCTCTGTAACGAAATTTGAAAATTGGTACGAGGGCTGAAACGGGGTCCACTCAGCCTCGGGAGGTCAACTGAGTAGAGGGAGGTTCGATTCCCTCCTCAGCCATCCTGGAAGTGGTTTTCCGTGGTTCCCCACTTCTCCTCCAGGCAAATGCCGGGATGGTACCTAACTTTAGGCCACGGCCGCTTCCTTCCCTCTTCCTTGCCTATCCTTTCCAAACTTCCCCATTCCCCCCTCCCCACAAGGCCCCTGTTCGGCATAGCAGATGAGGCCGCCGGAGTGAGGTACTGGTCTTCCTCCCCAGTTGTATCATGACCCAGAGTCTGAAACTCCAGGACACTGCTCTTGAGGCGGTAGAGCTGGGACCCCTCACTGAGTCCGAGGGAAAAACCACCCAGGAGTGTAAACAGAATAGCTGAAGAAGAAGAGGGGTTTGAATACAGAACTTCTACCAGGTTTGACCCAAGGGTTTTGGGATCTGCAAGTCGGCAAGAACAATGATTCTTAGATTGAGTCATTGTAGATATAGTCAATGAAGAAGAAAATGTTCATGATTCAAGTTTGGAAGGTGATACGTCAGCTATTCTGTAAAATTTGTACTACGTTAAGCAAGTATACGCCAATCTAACACTGTAATAATAATGGCGTATGGCCCCCGCAGATGCCTGGTGCGGGTCTTTTTCTCGTAGACGGCCTATTTGGCGATCTGCATGTCTGTGAAGATGAGGGCTCTACCTAGGATGATTTCTAATGCTGAATACGCCACACACACCCAGCCCCGAGCCACTGGAATTAACCAAGTAGGTTAAAATCCCCGACCCAGCCGGGAATCGAACCCGGGACCCTCTCAACCGATGACCATTACGCTTACCATTCAGCCAACGAGTCGGACAATCTAATTCTCATCAGCCAGAACATTATTACCACCTAACTACTATCGATATAAACCCGTCCAAGCGATAGCGGCGTCACCTGACGGGGAAGAATGCTGATCAGACACACGCTCAGTGCATGCAGTATCAGTCAGCGTGCTGTTCATGTGTAAAATGGGGATGGCTACTACTCCTACGGTTCGAATGTAAAATTCCTATTGCTGTTTAAAATCATCATCATCATCATCATCATCATCATCATCTGTTTACCCTCCAGTGTTGGCTTTTCCCTCGGACTCAGCGAGGGATCCCACCTCTACCGCCTCAAGGGCAGTGTCCTGGAGCTTCAGACTCTTGGTCGGGGGATACAACTGGGGAGAATGACCAGTACCTCGCCCAGGCGGACTCAACTGCTATGTTGAAGAGGAACCTTGTGGAGGGATTGGAAGATTGGAAGGGATAGGCAAGGAAGAGGGAAGGAAGCGGTCGTGGCCTGAAGTTAGGCAGCATCCCAGCATTTGCCTGGAGGAGAAGTGGGAAACAACGGAAAACCTCTTCCAGGGTGGCTGATTTGGGAATCGAACCCACCTCTTATCAGTTGACCTCCCGAGGCTGAGTAGACCCCGTTCCAACCCTCGTACCATCATCGTCATCATCATCTGTTTACCCTCCAGGTTCGGCTTTTTCCCTCGGACTCAGCGAGGGATCCCACCTCTACCGCCTCAAGGGCAGTGTCCTGGAGCTTCAGACTCTCTGTCGGGGGATACAACTGGGGAGTATGACCAGTACCTCGCCCAGGCGGCCTCACCTGCTATGGTGAACAGGGGCCTTGTAGGGGGATGGGAAGATTGGAAGGGATAGGCAAGGATGAGGGAAGGAAGCGGCCGTGGCCTTAAGTTAGGTACCATCCCGGCATTCGCCTGGAGGTGAAGTGGGAAACCACGGAAAACCACTTCGAGGATGGCTGAGGTGGGAATCGAACCCACCTCTACTCAGTTGACCTCCCGAGGCTGAGTGGACCCCGTTCCAGCCCTCGTACCACTTTTTCAAATTTCGTGGCAGAGCCGGGAATCGAACCCGGACCTCCGGGGGTGGCAGCTAATCACGCTAACCACTACACCACAGAGGCGGCACCCTTGTACCACTTTACAAATTTCGTGGCAGAGCCGCGAATCGAACCCGGGCCCCGGGGATGGCAGCTAATCACACCAACCACTATACAACAGAGGCGGACAACTGAAAGTCTGCTGATTTTTATTTAATTTTGTTGAGTTAACTATGAACGTGTGCCGAAAGGGATCTTTGTCAACACCGTACAACAGAGAGTGCCGAATAGACTTCATACAACCTAGAGGGGATTTTGAGTTCAGAACTTCTACCAGGTTTCAAATACGGGTTTAGGGATCAGAAAGTCGGCAGAAACACTGATACTTAGATTGAGTCATTGTGGGTGTAGTAAATGAATGAAGAAAATATTCATGTTTAAAGTTCGGGAGGTAATACGTTAGCCATTCGGTAAAAATTGTACTACGTTAAGCATGTTCACACCAAACTTACACTGATCAGCCAGAACATTATGACCACCTACCTACTATCGTTATAAATCCATCCAGCCGATACCGCCGTCACCTGACGAGGAATGACTGCCAGTCAAACCCACGCTCTGTGCATGTAGAACCAGTGAGCGTGTCGTCCGTGTGTAGAACGGGGAAGGCGAACGAACTATCTGAGTTTCATAGTCAGAAAGAAGGAAAGACTCTACTCCTACGGTTCGAATGTAAAATTCCTATTGCGTTTTAAAATGATAATCTAACAATACATCGGAAGACGCATATTCTATTTTCATATCTACCAGTCTGTTGAGTAGCTTTGAAACTTTTAGTGCTCTTGAAGTTGTCCAGTTACAAATCTGAGGTCATTAAAGTAAGAGATTTTATTACGAGGATTTTTTTCGTGTAGAAAACTTCTATACACGCCGATACATCCACCACGCTCGGTAGACTCCAGACTATCAATATGTCGGCTGTCGCCTTCTTATCAGTAAACCTACGTTCTTGTTGTGTTTATGTAACCATGATCCTCCAGAGGTTGGGATATTGTGTTGTGGCCGCAATAACACAGGTTGGAATCTTTGATCACGCCTGGAGCTATATTTGGATCTGAGCTGAGTTGACGGAATTTGATCCCAGAGAGATTATCTTTTGCTTTTTATTCTCAATCCAGGCCATTTTTTTATTTTATTGAGGATAACACCCGATATGAATTTGATCTAGTTTTACGATCGGATGCCCTTCTTGATGATTACGGTACTCTATGTGGAGGGACGTATACATTATTGATGCTGGGACTTCCAATGCATGCTATCAGACTCAAAATTGGATATCCACTAATTCTACTGGAAATGTGGTTATAATGGGTGGTGTACTGGTCCTCTTCTCCAGTTGTATATACGCCTTTCAGGTGGTTGAGGTGGGATACCTCGCTGAGTACGAGAGATAACCGAACCCTCGACGGTAAACGACGTAAAAAAGAAAGAAGACGAAAGAAAGGAAAAAGAAAGAAAGGGTTTATGTTATTTTGACAAGTTGCTTTTCGTCGCTCCGTCACGGATAGGTCTTACGGCAACGATGGGATGGGATAGGGCCAGTAATACGAAAGAAGCGACCTTAGCCTTAATTAAGGTACATCCCAGGCATTTGCCTGGTGTGAAAATGGGGGACCTGTTAAAGACACCTTTTGGCTGTCGAGAGTGTTCGAACCCTCAACGATGTTACAATCATGAGTCTGTCTCGGGACATGTGTCATATACTGATACGTATGTGTGTAGGAATAGACTGGTAACTGATGTTATTTTATAAAATTTAAGGGTAAGATGGCGATTGATTTAGAATTCTTGAGACCTGCAGTATGTCCTCTCCCATGATTCTCCTAGAGACAGTTTGAAGACATTTGGGGAAAAGTCAACAATCAGGGTAATCTTTGGTAGCAACTGAGTTGGAAACTCGGATGCCCGGAAGGCGTGATGTATTAGTCCTATCACAACGTTCCCTAGTGCTAATCTCGTTGAGTACTGTTACGGAGTTATCCGTGGTAGTTAGAGGTGAAAGAAGGTGCGGGCGGGAATAGATCTCATCAGCTTACGAAATTAAAGTTAATTTAAAACTTTAACAAAGGTTATATTTTATTTTCAAAATCAACAGATAACAACAACAGAGTAACAGGTACCAAGTAACAGGAAAACAATTTAAGAAATTACAATTGTTACAAGATTTGGGCTTCGAGCCCCAAGATTAATTTCTGAGCTCTCAGCTCACCACCACAATAGCTACAGGGCAGAAAACCCCTAAGTACAAGGAGCACTTGCTCCTAATTACAATGTTAAGAGAGAAAGAGCAGACCCGCTCTCAATTTTACAAGCCTATCAAAGGCTACAACAAACTTCTTTCCTAACTGCCCTTAAGGCACACATACAGAGAAACAGGGGTATCTTGTACCCAACCTACAGGGCCTTCACATGAGGAAAACAAACTCTGGGTTAAATGGCCCAACAAACCAAATTGACTGGAGGCGTGGCTGGCACTCCTACATGAAACTTCTTAAAACCTAGGTGGCACTCGGCCAGTTATACAGGGGCTAATCCCATACTAGGGAGGTGACTAGTTGGCAAAAAAGGTGAAGACTTTAAGAAGGAAGAGAAAAACGGTTACGAAAACATAGTCACCTCAAATTCAAAATGAAGGGGAGTTCGAGAGGGTGAAGCACTCTCTATCCCCGCTTTACAGATTTGTAATTTACAGATAGACAGAAAAGAATTTACATTTTAAAAGGGTAGTTTACATACTAAAGGTTTCGAACCCTCCCCGAGAGTTAAACTGCTGAGCTAGCAAGAAATAAAGATGTTAACAGGCCATTACCTTGTAGATGAACTGCTGCTTGGAGAAAGAGGCGCTTTCCGCCCCCTGCTATGTATATTCACACACTGCGAAAGATGTTACTGAAGTGGCCCGGAGACAAGAAAATCAGCAGTTTTTATACCCTCGTGGAAAATTCGAGACCTTTCAAGAATGAATAGGCACACTCCTTCAACTTTATTGGTAGACTAGGAATTACACATGGAAACCTGAGGAAGAAAGCTATGATTGGAGGAAAATTAATTACATAAATTACTGATTGGTTAAATTCAAAACTGGCGAAAAGAGAAGGGTTATACTGCCAACCCAAAAAATGAATGAAAGAAATTTAACAAAGAACAAACTTATGAATACCAAATTTCTTCAAAAAACAGTTCCTTCACTTCACACTAGGGTGCATAATTATAGTTCTTACGTAGTGCCATCTAGAAGACAATGTCCACACTTCTTGCTACAGAGCAAACAAATACGAATCGAAATAGACATAGTTCAGAACACTTCAAAATTTACAGTAGAGACATCTTCCGAGAAACTTTTGATTTAATACAGATTTTAAAGTTCAGAGTTTCTCCTGTAGAGAGGTTTCAACTGGCGCAATATTTGAATTCGCGGCGTGGAGGTGTACCGCCCGGTACAAGTACTATTCTCAGATAACTTTATCATTTAGCCAGAGAGCTGCTCATTAAGTGATAAGCGGGTATAGGGCTTGTTCTATTCACGTTCTCCAAGACAAGACATTGAGATATTGAAGCACATATCAGGTATTATCGTTTGCAGCATCGGTGGTTCAGTGGTAGAATGTTCGCCTGCCACGCGGGCGGCCCGGGTTCGATTCCCGGCCGATGCAGTTGAACTTATTTTGCACCAGAGTATAAAGTCAGCAACAAAATTACAACCACTGTAAACAGGGATTGTGGATTGATACCACCGTACTAACCCGACAGTGAACCCGTCTGCTTTAGAAAACAGGAGCTCAAAGTTCTCAACCACTTATCCTGGTGTTCTAGTGTTAGGGAGGGGTAACTTTCAGGATATTTGGGATTAAATGGGGAATCTAAAATTAAATCTCGGATTTTAGATGTCTTATTTTCAAGGAACTATCATTGCTTAGATCTGTTTCAAAATCTAAATTTTAAAAAATATTATTATGATTTCATGTACCGTGTCCAGGCATTATGATTTTCCACTAGTTTGAATGCCTTTATGTTAACTTCGGTGCTCCGTTTTATCCTACCAAACGGCAGGGAAACTGGAAGTCACCCCGCCCCCCCCCTTTTTTTTAAAGCAATGAAAGTGCGCCGAAAGGGACCTTTGTAAACACCGTACAATGTAGAGTGCCGAATGGACTTTATAAAGCCCAAAACCGAGCTCGATAGCTGCAGTCGCTTAAGTGCGGCCAGTATCCAGTGTTCGGGAGATAGTAGGTTCGAGCCCCTGAAGATGGTTTTCCGTGGTTTCCCATTTTCACAAATGCTGGGGCTGTAACTTAATTAAGGCCACGGCCGCTTCCTTCCCACTCATAGCCCTTTCCTGTCCCATCGTCGCCATAAGACCTGTCTGTGTCGGTGCGACGTAAAGCAACTTGCAAAAAAAAAAAAAGAAAAAAAAAGAAAAGCCTAAAGGGATTTGAGTACAGAACTACCAGGTTTGAACCAATGACGTTGGGATCTGCAAGTCAGGAAGAGCACTTGAGTCATTATAGATTTAGTCAATGAATGAAGAAAGTGTTCATGTTAAAAGTTAGGAAGGTGATACGTTAGTCATTCGGCAATATTTGTCTTGCCGGGCGAGCTGGCCGTGCACATAGAGGCGCTCGGATGTAAGCTTGCATCCAGCGGATTGTGGGTTCGAATCCCACTGTCAGCAGCCCTGACAATGGTATTCCGTCGTTTCCCATGCTCACACCAGGCAAATGCTGGGGCTGTACCTTAATTAAGGCCACAGTTGCTTCCTTCCAACTCCTAGGCCTTTCCTATCCCATCGTCGCCAGAAGACCTATCTGTATCGGTGCGACGTAAAGCAACTAGCAAAAAAAAAAAAAAAAAAAAAAAGCCTAAAGGGGATTTGAGTACAGAACTGCCAGGTTTGAACCAATGACTTTGGGATCTGCAAGTCAGGAAGAGCACTTGAGTCATTATAGATTTAGTCAATGAATGAAGAAAGTGTTCATGTTAAAAGTTAGGAAGGTGATACGTTAGTCATTCGGCAAAATTTGTATTGCCGGGCGAGCTGGCCGTGCACTTAGAGGCGCGCGGCTGTGAGCTTGCATCCAGCGGATAGTGGGTTCGAATCCCACTGTCAGTAGCAATGAAGATGGTATTCCGTGGTTTCCCATGTTCACAGCAGGTAAATGCTGGGGCTGTACCTTAATTAAGGCCACGGATGCTTCCTTCCAACTCCTAGGCCTTTTCTATCCCATCGTCGCCAGAAGACCTGTCTCTGTCGGTGCGACGTGAAGCTACTAGCAAGAAAAGGTATTACGTTCAGCATGTACACCTAAACGTACACTGATCAGCCAGACTATTATGACTATCTACCTACTATCGATATAAACCCGTCTAGGTGATAGCGGCGTCACCTGACGAGGAGTCACTGCTAGTCATACACAGGCACGGTGCATGCTGTCCGTGTATACAATGGGGAAGGCGCTCGAACTATACAAGTTTGACCGACGGCAGGCTGTCAGAAAGGAGGAAAGGTTACTTCTCCTACGGTTCGAATAAAAAAATCCTTTTGCATTTTAAAATGATAATCTAAAAAAACAACCGAAGTCGTCTATTTTACTTTGATTTATACAAACTGTTGCGTAGCTTTGAAACTTTTAGTGCTCTTTAAGTTGTCCAGTTGAAAATCTGTGGTCGTTTAGGGGATTTTATTCGTGTAGGAAAAATCTATACACGCCGATACTACCACAACGCTTGGTAGACTCCAGACTATCAATATGTTGGCTATCGCCTTCTTATCAATATACTGTATATATTTCGTATGGAACAAATGGTCTGCCTCTGTGGTGTAGGGGTTAGTGTGATTAGCTGCCACCTCCGGAAGCCCGGGTTCGATTCCCGAGGGCTGGAACGGCGTCCACTCAGCCTCGGGAGGTCAACTGAGTATCCCACCTCAGCCATCCTAGAAGTGGTTTTCCGTGGTTTCCCACTTCTCCTTCAGGCAAATGCCGGGATGGTACCTAACTTAATGCCACGGCCGCTTCCTTCCCTCTTCCTTGTTTATCCCTTCCTATCTTCCCATCCCCCCGCAAGTCCCCTGTAGAGCATAGCAGGTGAGGTCGCCTGGGCGAGGTGTTGATCATCCTCCCCAGTTGTATCCCCGACCGAATGTCTCACGCTCAAGGACACTGCCGTTGAGGCGGTAGAGGTGTGATCCCTCGCTGAGTCCGAGGGAAAAGCCATCCCTGTATGGTAAGCAGATTAAGAAAGAAAGAAAGAAAGAAAGAAAGAAAGAAAGAAAGAAAGAAAGAATGGAACAAATATTCTACATTATTTAACACAAATATGTACGTAATAAATTAAAAATGAATATCAAGACTCTTCAGCCAGGAAAGTGCTGGAGTTGATGCTTTCATGAACTCTTCCCAAACACCTGTGAAACTACGCTGTGGTTCATCGTTTGTTCTTGAGCTCCGCAGTCGTAAGTTGGTGAATCTAGGCATCCCCATTTGCGCATCGTTGCTTTGCGCCTACCATGACCAGTTCGTACGCGGTTTAGTTGGCACCATGTAGCTCTTGGTAGATCAGTTCCTGGAACGTGTTGGGAAGGATCATCTAATTGGAATTGACGAGATGATGAGAAATCTCTCCACCCTTCCTTCCAGACTTTGTTGATGTTGAAAGGCCCTGGCTGCTTAAAAATGCTATCATCCCAAACAGGCTTCCTGGATTTCAGACGCATGGTTGGTGGATTACTCAGTACTGAGTGAATCGGAAGGTGTTTAAAGTCAGGACAGATGTAAGTTTTCCAAGTATGGGCAGTAGTTTGTTGTCTTCTCAGTTGTGGAGGAGGTATACTTGCCAGTACGTGCAACCATGGCACAGGGGTTGATCTCAATGTGCCCGTTACCGTCCTTAAGGTCTCATTGAGCTGAGTATCCACGCTGTGGACATGAGCACTTCTATACCATACCGGTGCACAATATTTGGCAACAGAGTAGACCAGTGCAAGGCTTGCCATACGAATAGTACTTGCATCAGCACCCCATGTTGTGCCGGCTAGTTTGTGAATGATGTTATTCCTGGTCCTACGTTTTCCTGCAGTATTCTCGAGGTGTTTTCTGTAAGTCAGAGAGCGGTCGAGAGTAACTCCCAGGTATTTGGGGTTAGGATTGTTTCTCACCCTTTTTCCGCAGAATGTAATGTTCAGCTCTTGTTTGTAGATTCTGTTGTTAAGGTGAAAAGCTGTGACCTCCGTTTTTGACGGGTTTGGGCAAAGCCTCCATTGTTTGAAATAGTTTTCTAGTTTTTTTATCCTGTGTCAGGATTTCTTCTCCTTCTTCAAGATGGTTAGTTTGAATTGCTATGGCAGAGTCATCAGCATAGCAGAATTTACGGGACATTGTTCCTGGTACATCACTTGTATATAGGTTGAAGAACAATGGGGCTAAGACAGATCCTTGAGGGAGGCCATTCTTGATGGTGTACGACTTGCTCATCTTGTCACCTGCACACACTCTGAAATAACGATTCCTTAACATACTGTAGTAGATAACAGGGCAGTGAGTCTTCTACATGGTAGTGCTTGTTGTATCTTCAACATTAATCCATCAATCCACACTGTATAATACGCAGAAGTTAAGTCAATTAAAGCCACGGATGTTTTCAATCCTCTTTGGAAACCTGATTATATAAAGGATGTTAAAGCTAAGACTTGCTCGCAACAGCTTCGTTTTCGCTAAATCCAGCCTATTTTGGTGGTATTCTGCTGTCTAATGTGCAGTATATTCTGTTGTAAATTAGGCGTTCCAGAATGTTATAGCAAACGGTGAGGAGTGAAATTGGACGGTAGCTTGCTGGGTCGTCTGCTGGTTTCCCAGGCTTAAGGGTTGCGATGATTTTTTCAATTTTGAACTCTGATGGTGTTTTTCCTTTGTCGAGGATATCTGAGAAGAAATTCCTGAGCTACTTCCTGCCATTACTTCCTAAGTGAGTTATAAATTCTGGGAATATACCATCCAGACCAGCTGCTTTTCCAGATTTCAAAGATCGAATTCCTTGATTGAGTTCAGCACTCGTAAAAGGAGAGGAATAAAATGGGTGTTCATACAGTTGATCATTGATTGCTTTAAGACTCTCTTGTATTTTGTATTGCCAGGCATCTATCGGAACATCTTCTGATCTCTTTTTAATGTGTTGTGCGATGGAAGATGGATTAAATTCAGTTCTGGTAATCGGCAGTGGTCTTGCTGCTTCAAGTTTTCTAAGAAGTGACCAACTTTTGTGACTGGAGTGAGTAAAATCAAGACCTTGTGTTGTGCTATGCCAGTGCTCCCTTCTTTGAGTGTTCAAGGATTGTAGAATCTGAATGCCCAAGGCAGGATCTCCGTTTCCTTCGTATGCTTTAGCAAGCTCTTCAGTCTGTTCATTCCAGCAAGGATTGTAGTTCCTTCTATACCCACGAGGTATGTTACGTTTTGCTGCTCCAATAATTGTTTCAACAAAGCGCTTATAACTCCCCAGTTTAGATGGAATCCACCGAAGATGATAATCAACCTCGTGAGAATACTTCATCCATTGCGCTTTCTTAAAGTTCCATCTTGATTTCTGTTTTGTTGTAATTAATGGGACTTGTAAACCTATGGTTAAAATAATTGGACGATAGTAAATATTTTGTGTGAGGTAAAGGAATATGGTTAGTATCCATTGTTATTAGGCAGAGATCAGGATTGGTGTCTTTACGCCATCTAGCAGAATGGAAAGATTATTTGTCTTTTGCATCGTAGGACAAATGAAGTTGGATCTCGTCCATCCAATCTGATAGCTTTTCTCCGTTTTCATCATTTTGTCATTTCCCCATGAAGTGTGATGACTCTTGAAATCTCCAAGGTAAACACCTGGATGACTTATGTTTGGAAGAGGGGGATATGGCCAGCGTTCCTGTGCTGGCTTGTACACTGTAGCTATTGTTTTTACATTACCTTGACAGAGATGATTTCAGTATTACTTAGTCGGTAGCAAGAAGTAACACTGTAGTCGGATATGTCCTGGCGAATGTACAAGATAGAACCATAAATCTCTGAGCCAAGTATGCCTACAACTTTATAACCGGGTATTCCTGCTCTAGAGTCTACCCGATCATCTTTTAGATGGATTTATTGTAGGGCGATGAGATCAATTTTATGTTCTTTAGATAATTTACTCAGGTAAACGCATTTATCTTTGGATATGCCTTCAATGTTCAGTTGTAGGACACGGCCACAAGGTCCAATGCATTTTGAGTTCTGAGTGAATTGGCTCTTAAAGGAGCCGTTGGGATAAGTTTGTAGATAATAAAAACAGGGGGAGAGATACGATATTTAGTTCGGTTACCATTTGTGTAGACTTTCTGCCGTCCTGCTCTTGCAGTTCGTAGTCCAAAGAACACCATCTTGAAGGTTGTATACACGTCGTTCCAAAAATTGCCCTTCTTAAGATGGCTGACAAAATAGGCAGGCTCTGTGACCTAGGCAACCGCGTGAAAAGAGAGTAGAGTGCACATCTTCTTTGTGGTCTCCATGGTAGTGATGGCAGACGAGACAAAATGGGTGCCAGTTAGGGCAAAATCGTTAAAATAGATATAATGAGTTTCCCTCTAAGTAGTGATATCTGTGGAACGACTGTAGCAGTGAACAAGATGGCAGATACTTAGGGCACAAAACTGATGGTAAATATGACCCTAAAACACTATTAAATGAACGTGGACTCATTAGCTAACACTAGCAGAAAATCAGCACCCAAAATAAAATCACAAATACCCTCTGGAAACCACGAACTAAGAGCAGTTCTACTTTACAGATGGATATAAGATGCACTACCACTACCCATTTTATTCACTGCTGCAGAGTCTCTTATCAATAAACTTATATCATGTCCGCCTCTGTGATGTAGTGGTTAGTGTGATTAGCAGCTACCCCCGAAGGATCGGGATCGTTTCCCGGCTCTGCCACGGCATTTGAAAAGAAGTACGAGAGCTGGAACGGGGTCCACTCAGCCTCGGAATTTCAAATAAGTAGAGGGTTGTTCGATTCCTGCCTCAACCATCCTCGAAGTGGTTCCCCATGGTTTCCCACTTCTCCTCCAGGCAAATGCCGGGATGGTACTGCACCCGTTTTACCGGGCAGCTCAGCCGGTAAGCAAAAGTCCCAGGCGGAACGTTCACTTACAGGCAACGCAAAATTATTGAGGACAGGGACAACCTAAGGACTGACGACAAATGAAACACTAAAAATGGGTTTTAACATTTATTAAAATTAATTAGCACTTTCCAAAATTCAATTAATATTTCCAAAATCTTGAATAAAATATTTAATTCTTCCCTGCTGGAATTCACCCACAATTCTTCAATAAATTGCATTCTGCAAAGATACGAAAATGAGTCTTATTAAATCGTATTAGAAAATTAATTAACTTATTATCTGAGAAAATCCTATCTCAAAATATCAAAAATCTGATTTTTTGTATCATTATTTAAATTAACAATATCCTGTTATTTATTCCTAAATGAATCAAACGTTCACTTCTCATGAAAAATCAAATAATCATTTCTATTAATTAAATATTATTCTGATTAATTATTTATGCTTCAAATTATTTAATTAAATTACTTTGAAGTCTTATATCCAACTCCTTATGTTTTTAATCTCGAGTTATTTGACCTAGTGTTGTGCACAACTCACAATAAAGACTTGAAATTCTCACTGTGTGAGGTTAAACGTTTTACATTTCGTGAGCTTAGTTCATTGACGTGATCCTTGTTTAAGTATTTTTTCTCGAAGCAAAGATCCTAATCTGTCTTATTTCATCATAAAATCGCTTAAAGATTTAGAATTGAGCCAAATATGCTCGCCGCAAAACAACAAGAAATCGAAAAACATTACGCGCACTGCGTACACATATCATGACGAAACATCACCATGAAAAATCACATTTACAAAATATCAATCATTCATCCATCTCACATTCAAGCTTAGGCTCCCGGTAGTATTATTAAATAGATTTATCGAAACCTATCTCTTGATTTTTATTTTTAAAAATTATTTGAAATATGAGAGTTTCCCGATGACGATATCAGATAAGGGCTACCATTGCGATCGTCTGGCGTGTGATTGTAACAGGATTATCACTTTTTCAACGAAATAGATTCCACAACGATGTTCCAGGATAAATTTTCGGTAGAAATCATCATTAAAAATTCCATAGAATTGCCTACAGTCATAGATAAACAAGCATTCGCGCATACGGTCTATGAGTCACGCCTTCGTTATTTTTAATCTCCTATTTTCTCAAATTATCGATCAATATGTGCTGCATAAGAAGAAGTTATGTTCAAAGACATACTCTCTTCCTTAAATGACTCTTGTAATGGACACACAAATAAAATCCTATCTCAAGATCCATTTATAAGTCTCAAAAATAACACACAAAAGTAAATGCAAAATTTGTGGACATTCAAGCCACGACCAATATTCCAGGCCAACATCTACTTCAATATAGCACACATTAATCACTTATAAGAACAGTAACACTTACACTCATGACCTTTAAACATTCTATTAAACCGTAATAATGTTTATTATTATTATTATTATTATTATTATTATTATTATTATTATTATTATTATTATTATTATTATTATTATTATTATTATTATTATTATTATTATTGTACCGGGCGGTACACCTCCACGCCGCTAATTTAAAAATTGCGCCAGGTGAAACTCCTCTGCTGGAGGAAGTCGGAACTTTATCTACGCTGTTAATTCTTTACCTTCTCAGAAGATGTCACCACGTGGAAAATTTTGAGTTTTTGAACTGTGTCATTTTTGATGTGTTTTTGTTTCGCTTGAAGTAAGAAGTGTAAACTTTCTCTCCTAGAGGACACTACGGAAGATCAACAATAGTGCACCCTAGTGCGGAGTCAAAGAACTATTTTGTTGGAGAAATTTTTATTTCAAATGTTTGTTTCTTGTTAAATTTCCTTCTGTTATTGTTTAAGTTGGCTGTATACCCCTCTTTTTCCCCTTGTTTTAGGTTTATCCAATCCCGAATTTCTTTTAGTAATTTCCGACCAATCCGATGTATTTTCCCCCAACTTGGATATGTTTCTGTACCCTAGCCAATAAAATTATTGTGGGCGGGTGTTTTCATTCCCCTAACGCCTAGAACCTTCCGCGAGAGGATATAAACTGCTGATTTTTGGGTCTCTGCGCCACTTCTGATCCATCTTTCTGTGTGTAAAGTACATAGCAGGGGGCGGGAAGCGCCTCTTTCTTCGACAGCGGTCAACAACAAGGTAATGGCCGATTTATAACTTCTTTCTTTGCTAGCTCAGCAGTTTAACTTTCGGGGCGGGTTCTAAGCGTTCAACCATGTAACCTTTTCCTAAAATGTAACTACTCTTTTCATATATTCTCTTTTAAAGCTTCATACTGGGATAGAGAGTGCTAACCCTCTCGAGCTCCCACTCATATTGTTGTGAGGTGAACTTAGTTTTCTCAACCTATTCTTCGTTAACGTAAAACAAATTGTTCTCTTCTTAAGTCACCTCTTTAGTATGGGATTAGCCCTTGTATTAATGGCCTAGGGCCAAGTAGGTCTTAAGCAAAGTGTGTTGGGAGTGCAAGTTCGCCTCCTCTCAAATTGTATTTTAGAGGTCATGCATTAACCTTCTTGTCATTTAACAGACCTCAGTAGGTTGGGTATTTTACCCCTGTGTATATGTCCTTGGAGGACAGCTTAAAGGTGGAGTTCGGAGTGGCCTATGATAGGCTTGTATTTTAGGGGGAAGTTGCCCTTTCTTGAAAATTGTGTTTCTGCCTCAAGGAGGCTTTTGGGTGTAATTGGAAGCAAATGTTTCTGGCATGTTTGGGGGTTTTCGGCCCCTTTGTTGTATGGTGTTCATTGTAAGGTTGGGCTCATTGCTCAAGAATTATGTTTCTGACTTTTGAAGCCCCAAATGGGGTACCTATGTAAATGTATTTTTCAATCGTGTTTCGGCTACTAAGTACCTGTTCTATTTGTTGTTACCTAATTTTGAAAAGAAAATATAACCTTGTTAAATTTTAAAATTAATTTCACTTTAGTAGCTTGAGACCTATTCACCACCCAGCACCTTCTTTCATGCATAACTACCACAAAAACACGGTAACAAGTGGTAGCATAGCGTGGTTGAATGGGTCTCAATTTAGCCCCTTTTGACGGCTACACATTGTTTTGATCCGAACTCTAACCATTTTCTCAGTTGCTGGAATTTTTTGACTTTTTCAAAATTGTTCTGTCATCATGCCAGGCCCTCGCGATGTTCTCCATCTTAATTATTTGCGCAAAGAGGAGTTGATCTATGAATTAACTATCAGAAATGTGCAATCTGGAGGCACGGTTGCAGTAGACACTAACAAGCTTAGAGAGTCCCTAGATTTGCCCATTTCCATCCCCAATTTGGGAGAGAAAGAAATTGACGACTCTCTTTCCACGATCACGGAGAATATTACTGGGCTAGCTTCTGTAGTTAGTTTTTTTGATGAAAATGATCCTTCTCCCAATCAAATTAAGCGTGTGCAAGCTAGGCTATATCACTTTTCAAATAGAGTTAACGATCTGTTGTCTCTAAAGTTGAATGACGTTCAGAAGAAGGAAGCTAGTACGCTGCTTGAAAATATGTCTGAATTATCTAGCAAGGTCACTCAATTGTTAACTGGGGAAGTTCCTCCCAAATCTGATCAACCCACCATAGTGAATGTAGGTAGCGAGGAAGCACCTCCTAAGGGAGAAGTAAATAGGAAAACCATTGCTGCCCAAACTATCCCTGCCCCATTGGACAACGAGCCTGAACGCCGTGCATCGTTGAGTAACATCCGTTCTGAATTAACTTCCTTGCCATTGAAACCTTTACCTACTACGTCACCCGGGTTTAGCAGCTTGCCTCATCCATTGGCAATGTTGCTCAGAGGTATCTCTAAGTTTTCGGTTAATACCACCAGTGAAGTAATTTCATTTTTAAGATTTCTGGTTGAATTTCAGGATCATGCCCTTGTGTTTTCTCTTTCTCCATGTCAAATTTTGCAAATTATCTATCCGTATGCTATTGGTATTCTCTCTGATAAAATCGTAAGAGCCATTGCCGAGCAATCATCTATTGAGGATTTCCATGCCCATTTGCTAGCTAACTTCATCCCGGCTAGGGCCAGGTCCTCCCTTATTCAGAAGTACTATTACTATTACCGTGGCAGACTTCATCCAAGATATTAAGTTTTATACTAGGGTGTTTGCCCTTCATTTTCCTGAAGATCAGATTGTACAGGCTATTGTGGAAGGCATTTCACCATCTTATAGGTCATACTTGTGTTTCGCGGCGTGGCCGCAAACTTTCTCTGAACTTGAAGCGTTGGCCGTCTCAGCGGAAGGGGTTAGATACGCCGATTCTTTGCGTGTAGCGAAAGAACCCCCGCCTTCCTTTAGTAACACTCGGCCTTCACCTCGCCGACCAGTCACACCCCGTAAATGTTATGCTTGCGGGTCGCCTGACCATCTTCGCAATAAATGTCCATTGGTCAAAACTAGTAGGGCAAATAATGGAGCTGGTTCAGCACAAGGCTGTTTTAAATGTGGGGCTTTCTCACATATCGCCAAGAATTGCCCAAACTCGAATAGCACCCCCTCCTGCTCAACTTCTGGTGCAAATTCTACCTATGAGAATAATAAAAAGTGACTAGTGGCTTCGGCTGAGTCAACTAATCCATCTTCCCGAGACTCAGCCCCTGGTAAACAGGTTGTAAATTTAGAGAACGAGCAATTTTCAAATTTATCTTTTGAAGGTCCCAAAGAGTGTCTTAGGATTGCGGCGGATTCCCCCGCACCGGTTCCTTTTCTTAAGATTGAGTTAAATAACGAGCCTATTACAGCTCTCTTAGACTCAGGCAGTGTTTGTTCGATTATTTCGGCTGAATGGTATTCTAAATTGAAATCTGTTTGTAAACTACCTGACTATGTCTCATCTCCTGTGCAATATGTTTCGGCTAATTCATCCCCATTAGAAATTCTAGGTTCCTTATTGGTCAAAATTCGTATTTTTAAATTCACTTGGAGAGTTAAATTCTTTGTGGCCAAGCTCTTGTCTTGCCCCATTATATTGGGAGCGGACTTTATTTCTCACACTGGTCTTGTGCTCGATCTTCAGAGTAGGTCTTGCACTTTCAAATTTGCCTCTAATTGTAGCATTCCTCTATTAAAGTGTAAATCTGCATCATGTTCTCCTATTTCGCCTACCCAGGATGAGATGTTGTTAGACCTTAGACATCTACCTGAGGAGCAGGCTGATAGTATTCGCAAATTGTGTCAGTCGTTTCCCGAGGTGTTCTCTGATACTCTTGGTGTTACTGACCTGATCGAATACAAAATTGAGGTCACGGATTCGATTCCTGTTCGTTTTCCACCGTATAGGCTATCTCCACCTAAAATGAAGGCTCTGAAAGAAATTATCGATCAGATGTTGAAGGATGGTATTATTAGGCCCTCTAAGTCGGCGTATTCTTCGCCTATTTTTCTAGTTCCGAAACCCCAAGGAGGCTTCAGGCCTGTCATTGATTATAGGGCTCTCAATCGGAAGGTGGTGTTGCAATCTGTGCCCCTTCCTGACCTTCATTCTTGTTTTTCATGGTTTCGTAAGGCCAAGTTCTTTACTATCTTGGACTTAAATCAGGCCTACAATCAAATTCCCCTTGCCGAAGAGTCTAAACACCTTACAGCGTTTGCCACGGACTGGAATTTATATGAATACAACCGCGTGCCTTTCGGGCTCCCCACCGGAGCAGCTGTACTCACTAGGCTACTAGATAGGGTCTTCTCCGACATCAAATTTGAGTACTTATATCACTACTTGGATGATGTCGTCGTATTTTCAGAGACTTTTGAAGAACATCTAGATCATCTGCGAGAAATTCTCGATCGCCTTCGTAAGGCTGGGTTAACTGTTAAGTTGTCCAAGGTTGCCTTCGCTAAGCCCTCTATGTCCTTCCTAGGGCATATTGTGTCACCTGATGGTGTAGCAGTCGATCATTCTAGAACCCAGGCCATCCGTGATTTCAAACCTCCCAAGGACATTAAAGGTTTCGCCAGGTTCATTGGTATGGTGAATTTCTTCAGGAAGTTTATTCCTAACTTCGCTAATAGAGCGGCGCCCTTAAACCTTCTTCGTAGGAAAGGCATCAAATTCGAGTGGGGACCTTCTCAACAAGCCGCTTTTGAAGACCTTAAATTAGCACTTTGTAATGCCCCTGTACTTGCTATGCCTGATTTCTCGAAGAAATTCATCGTCCAAACCGACGCGTCGTCGTCAGCGATAGCTGCAGTCCTTCTTCAAGAGACTGAACTAGGGAGGCGCCCCATCGCCTATGCGTCTAGGACATTGTCGGCTCAAGAAGCCAAGTATTCCATCTATGAGCTCGAAAGTTTGGCAGTCTTATTCGCCTTAGAGAAGTTCCGTCTCTATCTGGAACATGTCAAATTCGACCTGGAGACAGATAATCAAGCCCTAAGCTGGGTCTTAGGTAGGCCGCGTCGTACTGGTCGTATAGCCCGTTGGGCCATCCGTATTTCTGCCTTCCAATTTGATGTCAGGCATATCAGAGGTACCGAAAATGTTGTTGCTGATGGACTCAGCCGTATGTTTTCTAACGACGTCGAGACCCAGGAACCGGTCGACAGTTCATCACCTCCCGAGTCCATACTATCTGGTGTTAATGCCATCTTAACAGATGTTCCCCTGCTTTTTAGGGATATTGAGAAATACCAACGTGAAGATCCGACGCTGGCTCCGATAATGGAAACCCTTTCTTCTGGGGAACATGTCGTCCCTTATGTTCTGAGGAATGGTGTTCTATGTTGCCCTTCGAGGCATGATAAGATGATGAAGGTTGTTGTTCCAGCGGTTCTTGTACCTATGATCTTCAAGTATTATCATGAGACCCCATTAGGAGGACATCTTGGTATCTTTAAAACTCGTGAAAAGATTCGGGAAATGTTCATCTGGAAAGGTATGGACGGTGAAATCCGTGAACTAGTAAAGGCTTGTAAATCCTGTTTGATTAGTAAACCAACCGTGTCCACCAAGGTAGGCCTCTTGTCTTCGCATCAAGCATCGCGCCCCATGGAACGCCTGTATATCGATTATGTAGGACCCTTCCCCCAGTCGAAGGGAAATGCCAACAAATTCATCTTTGTATGTGTAGATGGTTTTACCAGATTTTCCTGGTTATTTCCGACTAAGCTGGCTACCGCTCAGTCCACCATTACTTGCCTAAATTCTATTTTTGCTTCTTTTGGTCCGTGCCAATATATTGTATCTGATAATGCTAAGGCTTTTACATCTAATTTATTTCGTAAATTCTGTTTTGACTTATCCATCTCTCATGTAACTACTTCTGCTTATTACCCTCAACCATCTCTGGCTGAACGGGTTAATCGTAATCTCAGGTACGCACTGATTGCCTATCATCATGATGATCATTCCAGGTGGGACACGTCCCTGCATTGGTTAGCTTTTGCTTTGAATTCAGCGGTTCATGAATCACATAAATTCACTCCAGCTTCTTTGATGTTCAAGTTTGTTCCCAACTCGCCGCTCTCTAACCTCTGGTCTCTGAGTGACATTCTACCCGAGACAATAGATCCGGATAATATGAAAGATCTTTGGAAGAAGGCTAAAGCCAATCTTAAAGTGTCTCACGAAAAGGTCAGGGAAAGGTATGATCGTGGACGGAGACCCACCACTTTGAATGTAGGTGACCAGGTAATGGTCAAGAATTTTGTTCCCGTGGGCAAGCTTGCCCCCAGATTTCATGGGCCATGCATCATTCTCGATTTTCTTACGCCAGTTACGTTGTTAGTAAGCAATCCAGCCACCGAGAGGATATTTAGGGTTCACCTGTCACAGGTGAAACCAGTGTAAATTTTGTGTCAACTTGCTTCATATAATTTGAAAGGAATATGAAGGTTATATATTTTTTTTTTGAGTTCAACTTTTAAGGCTTTCTGCCCCTTCTATAATATTTTGTCTTATATGTAAGCCTCTTGTAAAACCTTCCCCGATCCGTTAAACTGCCATTCTGTCCTTGCCTCGGCCATTACCACGCTCCCGTCTCCTGCTTCAATACACACTGTGGCTTGATTTGAGTAAATGCCATGGATATCTGCACGCCGCTGACCCCTCAACCTCCTCACCAAGCCTGTGCCCTTAAAAAAAAAAGATGATGGTCCAACACAATTCTGCCGCCAAGCTTTAATGTTTCAGTGACCCCGCAGCCGCGCGGCGCCGTGCAGCAACTGGAGCAGAGGACGGGCCCCCTCGGCCCCAGCGAGGACGACGTGTGCACGGCGAGCCGGAGCTCTCCTCCCGGCCAAGGCTGATGTGCGGCGCACGACCTGCTACTTGCCCGCAGCCTGTATATGTTCACCGCGGGCGCGGCGTGCTTCAACACCTCTGCTCCCCTCATGGTGCGGGCGAGCGGTATCTCAGGGTACTTGAGGGGTCCGAGCGGCCTCCTTTGGACGCAAGCCGCAACGGCCGGTCTGGCCATCCCACTTCATCACCATCTACTACATGAACAGTTACTATAAGTAATGACTACACTTGGGAATTCAACTGCAATATTTGGTGGACTTTGAAATTTTTTTTTTCCTTCACTTTCAAGTATAAAAAGTTATCTTCAGAAATTCAACTTCTACAAATATAAAGACTTTACTTCATCTGCAACAACAAAATTTTGAAACTGAATCAAACCAAATTAAGAAATCTTATAAATGCTTCTGCAATCAATCTTCATATCCACAGCATAACTTGGACCTTGTTTCAAACAGATTTCATGTGTCACCCCTGGAGGAACTTTTGGGGGGGGAGGTCTGTACCGGGCGGTACACCTCCACGCCGCTAATTTAAAAATTGCGCCAGGTGAAACTCCTCTGCTGGAGGAAGTCGGAACTTTATCTACGCTGTTAATTCTTTACCTTCTCAGAAGATGTCACCACGTGGAAAATTTTGAGTTTTTGAACTGTGTTATTTTTGATGTGTTTTTGTTTCGCTTGAAGTAAGAAGTGTAAACTTTCTCTCCTAGAGGACACTACGGAAGATCAACAATAGTGCACCCTAGTGCGGAGTCAAAGAACTATTTTGTTGGAGAAATTTTTATTTCAAATGTTTGTTTCTTGTTAAATTTCCTTCTGTTATTGTTTAAGTTGGCTGTATACCCCTCTTTTTCCCCTTGTTTTAGGTTTATCCAATCCCGAATTTCTTTTAGTAATTTCCGACCAATCCGATGTATTTTCCCCCAACTTGGATATGTTTCTGTACCCTAGCCAATAAAATTATTGTGGGCGGGTGTTTTCATTCCCCTAACGCCTAGAACCTTCCGCGAGAGGATATAAACTGCTGATTTTGTGGTCTCTGCGCCACTTCTGATCCATCTTTCTGTGTGTAAAGTACATAGCAGGGGGCGGGAAGCGCCTCTTTCTTCGACAGCGGTCAACAACAAGGTAATGGCCGATTTATAACTTCTTTCTTTGCTAGCTCAGCAGTTTAACTTTCGGGGCGGGTTCTAAGCGTTCAACCATGTAACCTTTTCCTAAAATGTAACTACTCTTTTCATATATTCTCTTTTAAAGCTTCATACTGGGATAGAGAGTGCTAACCCTCTCGAGCTCCCACTCATATTGTTGTGAGGTGAACTTAGTTTTCTCAACCTATTCTTCGTTAACGTAAAACAAATTGTTCTCTTCTTAAGTCACCTCTTTAGTATGGGATTAGCCCTTGCATTAATGGCCTAGGGCCAAGTAGGTCTTAAGCAAAGTGTGTTGGGAGTGCAAGTTCGCCTCCTCTCAAATTGTATTTTAGAGGTCATGCATTAACCTTCTTGTCATTTAACAGACCTCAGTAGGTTGGGTATTTTACCCCTGTGTATATGTCCTTGGAGGACAGCTTAAAGGTGGAGTTCGGAGTGGCCTATGATAGGCTTGTATTTTAGGGGGAAGTTGCCCTTTCTTGAAAATTGTGTTTCTGCCTCAAGGAGGCTTTTGGGTGTAATTGGAAGCAAATGTTTCTGGCATGTTTGGGGGTTTTCGGCCCCTTTGTTGTATGGTGTTCATTGTAAGGTTGGGCTCATTGCTCAAGAATTATGTTTCTGACTTTTGAAGCCCCAAATGGGGTACCTATGTAAATGTATTTTTCAATCGTGTTTCGGCTACTAAGTACCTGTTCTATTTGTTGTTACCTAATTTTGAAAAGAAAATATAACCTTGTTAAATTTTAAAATTAATTTCACTTTAGTAGCTTGAGACCTATTCACCACCCAGCACCTTCTTTCATGCATAACTACCACAAAACACGGTAACAATTATTATTATTATTATTATTATTATTATTATTATTATTATTATTATTATTATTATTATTATTATTATTATTATTATTATTATTATTATTATTATTATTATTATTATACGAGCGCGGTCGCGTCATCGTAGGCTATGGTTTGATGAAATCATAGATGACTCTATCCTATCTCGAATCTGTGGTGGACCACAAAACATCAAGGAAAAATCCTAAATTCACAGAACACGTCGATATTCTGTCCCAAATAATTCAAAAATTATTCCAAAATTATTTAATAAATAAATAAATGTTATTGCGTGGGTCAAATACTTTTAACACTTTCCTCGACTTATTATGGGACAGTGAGAACATGTCACGAAGCACTCACTCAAATAGAATGAAATACAGGTCCCAAATACACTCTCACACACATCAAATCTACCAACACCAGTGAAAGAAAAGTGAAATTCCTAACTACAAAGACTATTAGAAATGATCTGAAATATTCAAGCAAGGACTACGTCTACATAATTTTATTACAACAGAAAATAGAGAAAAAATATAATTTAAATTCTTAGCTGATATCGTAGACTTGGCTTCTGGACTCGGTTGATTATCAGTGAATATTTAACCGGACTTCATCTTGGATATTATTCTCCCCTGGGCTGAATTATGGCTCACATTTTAATTACACATGGCTGCAGCAGGCGAAGACTTAGGACAGTTACAAACTCCGTCGTAATGTTGAAGTTCCATTCTTCCGAAATAATTCAGGACTGCTAGTGATCTTCCGTCTTCTGGTGAAAGCTGAAACTAAAAGGTTTGTTTTAGTAATAGTTCCCAACACACACTTGATTCTCCCACAGTTTTACGTACTTTAAAAGTTCCTCAGGTTTGTAAAATTAAGGAAATCTGAACTGCGGCGTTTCCAATATTTTCCGTATCTCAAAATTTCCTCAGAAGCAGAAATAATATCATCCTTCATTAACTGAATGCTTATAATTTTTAATATCGTATATGTCGTCTCCAATTATACATGTGCTCTTATAACACGATGACGAGTACTTGTAAGAAGCAATTATTCATGTAGAAAGCCGAAGACAAAAAAAAAAAAAAAAAAAAAAAATTTCCCGATACATGGGTATTTATTTCTTCAAGACGTAGGTGTGTTTGTCAGTTGAATTTTATTGGCTGAGATTTAGCGATCGGGCTAACCTTGTGATCCAATTGGTTAAATATCATGACGTCAAAATCTCATGGTATTGATCGCTTTGGTCTGGTAAAATTCGTGTCCACGTGCTACTCAGCTGAGGTCTACAACAAGGCACAAAAAAAAACCCATACTTGCTTGCACGGCGAGGGAAAACCTGTTCTGCGGCTGACTAGCAGAGACAGTGCAGAGTTGAACTCTCCTTCCTAAATAATAATTTTATGCATTGTTCCACCCCAGTAATAAAATATTCTTTCCATACAGACCAATAACCAATTTTCAAGGGTACAGTACCTAACTTAAGGCCGCGGCCGCTTCTTTCCCTCTTCCTTGTGTATCCGTCCCAGACTTCCCATCCGCCAACATGACACCTGTCCAACTTAGCAGGTGAGGCCGCCCGGGGAGGTACTGGTTCAACTCCCCAGTTGTATCCTCCGATCCAATGTCTCACGCTCCAGGACACTGCCCTTGAGGCGGTAGAAGGTAGAAACCCTCGCTGAGTCCGAGGGAAAAACCGACCCTGGAGGGTAAACAGATTAAGAAGATATATAATTATAATGTTATTTACTTTACGTCCCACTAACTTCTTTTAGGGATTTTTGGAGAAGATTAAGAAGAAGAGAAAAACTTATGTTGTCCGCCTCTGTGATGTAGTGGTTAGCTGCCACCCCGGAGGCCCGGGTTCGATTCCCGGCTATGCCACGAAATTTGAAAAGTGGTACGAGGGCTGGAACGGGCTCCACTCCTCGTCGGGAGGTCAACTGATTAGAGGTGGGTTCGATTCCCACCTCAGCTATCCTGGAAGTGATTTTCCGTGGCTTCCCACTTCTCCTCCAGACAAATGACGATATGGTACCTAACCTAAGGCCACAGGCGCTTCCTTTCCTCTTCCTTGCCTATCATTTCCAATCTTCCCATCCCCCACCAAGGCCCCTGTACACCATAGCAGGTGAGGCCGCATGGGCGAGGTACTGGTCATTCTCCCCAGTTATATCACCGACCCAATGTCTCACGCTCCAGGACACTGCCCTTGAGGCGGTAGAGGTCGGATCCCTCATTGAGTCCGAGGGAAAAACCAACCCTGGATGGTAAGCAGATTAGAAAGAAGAAGAACAAGAAGAATATACTGAATAACCCTCTCCTTCATCTGTCAGCTGACTGAGTTCGTTCGTAATCTGTTTACTCTCCAGGGTTGGTTTATCCCTCGGACGTAGCAAGGGATCCCACCTTTACCGCTTCAAGGGCAGTGTCTTGGAGCTTCAGACTCTGGGTAGAGCGATACAACCGGGGAGGTTGACCAGTACCCCGCCCAGGCGGCCTCATCCGCTATGCTGAACAGGGGCCTCGTGGGGGGATGGGAAGTGTGGAAAGGATAGACAAGGAAGAGGGAAGGAAGCGGCCGTGGCCTTAAGTTAGGTACCAGCCCGGCATTTGCCTGGAGGAGAAGTGGAAAACCACGAATAACCACTTCCAGGATGGCTGAGGAGGTAATCGAACCCACCTCTACTCAGTTGACCTACCGAGGCTGAGTGGACCCCGTTCCAGCCCTCGTACCACTTTTCAAATTTCGTGGTAGAGCCGGGAATCGAACCCGGACCTCTGAGGGTGACAGCTAATCACACTAACCACACCACAGAGGCCGGGCAGGCTGAGTACTTGGCCAAAAATATTGCGGTTGAACTGCACTCTACCACTCTGTACATATAGAGTCACTGAAAAGAAGATCACAGAGAAGTGGAGCGAGACAGCTGAAGTTAGTCTTTATAACACAGTCGTGTGTAGCAAAGTTCAACGCTACAAGTAGCCGTGATCGTCTAGTGGTTATGACATTGCGTTGTGGCCGCAACAACCCAGGTTCGAATCCTGGTCACGGCAGGTTGTGAATTTTCACTCCGGGAACGTTGAAGGAATCACCACTGAAATTTAGAACTCTGGCCAGAAGAGGCGCAGTGGCTTAATGTAAGGTGATAGATTAAAGAGTCCGCCTCTGTGGTGTAGTGGTTAGCGTGATTAGCTGCCACCCCCGGAGGCCCGGGTTCGATTCTCGGCTCTGCCACGAAATTTGAAAAGTGGTACGAGGGCTGGAACGGGGTCCACTCAGCCTCGGGAGGTCAACTGAGTAGAGGTGGGTTCGATTCCCACCTCAACCATCCTGGAAGTGGTTTTCCGTGGTTTCCCACTTCTCCTCCAGGCGAATGCCGGGATGGTACCTAACGTAAGGCCACGGCCGCTTCCTTCCCTCTTCCAATCTTCCCATCCCTCCACAAGGCCCCTGTTCAGTATAGCAGGTTAGGCCGCTTGGCGAGGTACTGGTCATACTCCCCAGTTGTATCCCCCGACCAAGAGTCTGGAGCTCCAGGACACTGCCCTTGAGGCGGTAGAGGTGGTCTCCCTCGCTGAGTCCGAGGGAAAAAACCGAACCTGGAGGGTAAACAGATGATGATGATGATGATGATAAGAATAAGAAAAGTCTGAGTGCAGTGGAGGTCAAGTGGATGGTACACGGAAATTAAATATCACGCCAAGATACCTGGTATTCACAATTCATAATTCAATGTCACGAAGTAAACTGAATACCACATATACTGGTATGAAAAAAAATGAAGAAATTCAACATGACTAAGAACTAACCTCACAATGAACGGAAATCCAAAATATATATACGTACTGTATATTCAGAATTCTAAGAAAGGGCGAACGTCTAAAATCGTTGAAGTGGCACTTAATATATAGTATTCTTAAGCTCCGTACTTAACTCTGCACTCCTACCCATGTCCAGCACAGATAAACTAGGAAGGAGAATATCACACTTGACAAGTCGTATGCCGTCACTGAGACTTTTCTGTGCATCGCAAATACACGGCGTGCATCATCCTGTCAATGTGTACGAATACAACTTCTACACCCGTTTGTCGATGCCGGTACATTCATATAAATTCCTCCTGCCTGCATGTACAGTAGATAAGTATGGTTTTGACTAACGAATTAGCATTGACGAATGTACGTTTTGTTTCAGTTTCATCATCATCATCATCTGTGATTAGCGTGATAAGCTGCAACCCTCCAGGTTCGGCTTTTCCCTCGGACTCTGCGAGGGATCCCACCTCTACCGCCTCAAGGGCAGTGTCCCGGAGCTTCAGACTCTTGGTCAGGGGATACAACTGGGGAGAATGACCAGTACCTCGCCCAGGCGGCCTCACCTGCTATGCTGAACAGGGGCCTTGTGGAGGGATGGGAAGATAGGAAGGGATAGGCAAGGAAGAGGGAAGGAAACGGCCGTGGCCTTAAGTTAGGTACCATCCCGGCATTCGCCTGGAGGAGAAGTGGGAAACCACGGAAAACCACTTCCAGGATGGCTGAGGTGGGAATTGAACCCCAGCTCCACAATTATCATCGACAAAGAACTGGAATAAAATCCTTACTAAAAATCTCGACGTCTAATATCACACAATGCATTAATCATGAATAACTTCGCATAAAGGATATCGTATTTAATAACTTGATTTTTACGAAAAATGACTGACACATTCTACTAGATCTTTTATTGTCAGTCAGACACAGTTTAAAATGGGCCTAGAAAAACGTTTCTCTCCGTGACCAAATTCATCACCCTAGGTTCTCACCCGACAGCGCGCTTCCACTCGATTGAAAATGAGTAACCATGGATTATTATTAACGTCACGTTGATATGAGATTCGTGAATCAGGTTGGACCTGTCATTGAAGCCGGGACATGGAAGCCCGAGGAATGTTTTATATGAGTTGAGATGAGATGTGCGAATCAGGTTAGAGTCCTGTCATTGAAGTCGGGACACAATAGCTCGAGGTATATTTTATAATGTTGGGAATGGAAGGAAATTCATAGAAATCCATAGCGGTATTAATTGGCGACGCGTATAATTAGTGTGGGCATCTTGAAGCTTAATCTGTGCATTTTGTTGGTCAGAATATCGTATTTGTTTAATTTTGTCGGCAGAGTTTAAAGAGAGCATTTTGAGAAGCCAGTCAACTGGAACGCACCAGGTGTTTCATGTTACTGCCAAGCGAACTTGGGGACGAGAGGCCTCAGCTGTGATAACGGGACTTGCGTGGAATTGAGATTGTACTGTATTCTCGGCCGGGGAAAACGTTAAAATGCTGGATTTAGTTGAAATTCATAGCCGGTAATGATCTGAGTATTGTGAAATACTGTAAAATTTGTTTAATTGGGGACGTAATGAACATTTGAAACCATGAACTTTGAGTATAAGGAACAGAGTAACCAAATTCAGGGTTGTCCAAAATATAGAGAGATGGCTGTGATGATCGGTTTGTCTGTGAGGGGTGTGCAAAATTCATAAATGGTATGACGAGATATGACATCGTAATTATATGGCGTGTTGTTTGGTTTGTACGTAGATTCTTACGATATCCAGGTGTTAATAACGGTTAGGACTAGATTAGATTTTAAAGTGTGAAATCATGAGACAAGATATATAAGTGGACATGAATTATGTAACAATTCTTTTCCAGCCAGATAAATATCACTAGACTGAATTCACATCACAGCTGCGTAGGAATTTGTGAAGAAACCAGAGTCCGCGGAGATAAAATTTACTGTTCTTTAACATTTCGTTAAATCATTTAAATTTATTTAATTATTAAATTCAGTGAAACCGCATTTTGAAATAACTTTAATCAAGCGAATAACTTGGAGATGCATTCTGGAAATTTTAGTTTGTTTTTCTGGGGGAATATTTAAATATAAAGTAACTATTAAAGGGACATATCCGAAGGAAATGGATTTTACTGCCACAAAGTTTGTGAGCATTGCTATTGTTGTAATTATTGAACTTTGATTGATTGAGCAGTGAATGTGCTGGGGATAGTAAAGTGGAAACTTTGGTCATCAACCGATGTAACTTAATTGTGTTTAGCCTTCAGCCTAGAAACTTGGATGGTCAGGGGGTCATCAACCTCAGTGACTTGGATTAGGGCCATATGCCATTGTAGCCTCATTTCCTTGCGGTCATCATCCACAATGACTTTAAAGTAACTTAGAAGATTAGATGTCGGTCCATGACATAGACGCAGGTCACATCGATTCAATTAAGGGTCCATGCCGTAGAACCACTGTGTGGCACACACCGATTGGACGGCCTTAATTATACCCAGAGTCCAGAGTTCGTGTTACGAGGGCTGGACCATAACGAATCACCATGATGGTACATGTGGTCTCACATGGAAGCCGAATTTAAGGATTTCCAGACTTTCCTTTCTTAAATGATTAATAATTGAGACAATGGTTTCTAGTATGAATCCCCGTCAGGCAGTTACGTTAAAGTCTCACACCAGTGTTCTGACGTTTATGTAAAAATGATTGTGGTATCCAGTGGACACAATTGACTTCTATGATACCGTTGACATATAAGAATTTTCCTGAATAAATAGGAATCTTTCAAACAGACCTTTCATTCCAGTAGATAAATTAGAATTACTGAACCCTACCTTTACCTCAGCAAGTAACGAAGAACCCGATACGACCCAAGAGACAGATCTCATGAACTTTGCTGATAGGTAAGAAAGGTAGGTATCCCTCTATATGGACCTAAAGGGTTCAATATCGGTTGGTGCAAAACCTTGGCCTATGATTCAGTTTAGAATTTCTTGCTTCTATTTACTCGCGCACGACTCTTCATGTTCATATTTCCTGCCTGAATTTAAACATTTCCAACCATCATCGTATTAGGTTTGAGAGGTTTAGGGTGTCTTTCATTTTACACTCTTGGTGACGCTTTCTCTCGACGATCCTTTCATTGTTGGAAGGATCAGGCTGCTCTCACTTCCGTCTCTGATTGATGTTTAGATATATATAAAATTGTAGGGGGTCCGCGGTCTGTAATTTCTTTTGTTTTGCCAATTTTTCAGATATTTATCCGTTTTAGGTCAACTCAAGACCGAATCGGTGGTTTTTACTTTTCGTGTCTGTTTGTCTGTTTGTCTGTCTGTTTTTCTGTTTGTCTGTTACACCATCACGTCGTAACGGCTGGATAGATCTCAACCAAACTTCATATTAGGGTATACTCATCCCGGGGAAGGTTTCGATATGCATATCGTTTTAAAATCTTTGAATACACGGGGGGTTTATAGGAAAACCAGAATGGTTTTTCCACCATCACGTCGAAACGGCTGGACAGATCTCCACCAAACGTCATATTTAGAGTATACTCATCCCGGGGAAGTTTTTAATATGCATATCATTTTAAAATCTTTGAATAGACGGGGGGTTTATAGGAAAAACTGAATGGTTTTTCCACCATAACTTCGAAACGGCTGGGTATATCTCAACCAAACTTCATATTTAGAGTATACTCATCCCGGGGAAGGTTTAGATATGCATATCATTTTAGAATCTTTGAATAGACGGGGGTTTATAGGAAACCCAGAACGGTTTTCCTCCATTTTCTCTTATACTATTGATTTTCTGTAAACTCCGTGGACCGTAAGTGAAACGCCTCTTCATTATAAACAACTTTCGTTATGTTCATAATTTACCTTACTCTTCACACGACGGAGAAATTTACTATTTTCTGCTGGTATCATGCTCTGCATGGAGTGACCGACAGAACGACAACGAACCTACAGGTTACCATGGCAACGTCTCTGACTGCTTGCCAGCAGGGAAGTAACGTATTGCCATTTTCCTCATCATGCTTTTAAATTCGTGGTTGTTCCTTGGATAGAAGGCAAGAGAGGCGTCAATCGGCCTATCTGCGGGATATTGGCGGAATATCGTTGGATGTTCTAACCGCCCTCGAATAGCTTAAGTAATAACACCATTAGTCATCTTATCTGTTGACCTAAGAATGCCTGCGCCTAGATTTCTCCTCTGTTACCTCTTTCTAATATCCATAACTCACACCAGCATAATTTAGTGAGGGGCATTTGATTTTCCAATACATTCACTTGGCATTTACATATTTGTCGCTATCCGGCTGCCCTCAGTTATAATCCATTTTCTATTACTTTCAACTTTCTTAACTGTATTATTTCCTTCCTTAATTACGCCGTATGTACGCGAGTGCTACAAACTACTGGATGTATTTCCACCAAGACTCATATTTAGAATACGCCTGTCCTTGATAGGTTTTAGGGCAAATATTGATCTGTTGTATTTAAATATTATATGTACGTTAATCATTTTAAATATTGTGGTTAAGTGTAAGAGAGGGCCTTGAGCCCTAACTTCGCCACGAATAAAGACGAATTACTTACTTACTTATTTACTTAAATCCCTGAACTGACTGGGGGTTTATACGAAACCGAAACAATGATTTTGCACTTCCACAAAATATACACAACCAAACTTAATGGAAATCTACCTACCTTGGTAGAAATTAATTTCTAAACCTTTTTCTCATGTGCGTCATTTCGATACGAGGATTAATAAGGGAGATATCATTAACGGACCGTTTTTCTATACAAGTCCCATCGGACTTAACTCACCAGCGGGTGCGTGTAAAGCGTATTCCTTACAACTTGAAAACTACTGAAGACATTCGAACCAAAATTTATATTTAGCATCCACCTGTCCAAAGGTAGGTTTTAAACGTAAATAACATTTCATGTTCCGGAATGGACTGGCGGTTTATAGGGAACCGAAATGGTGATTTTACTCTTCCACAATATATACAGAACAAGACCAACCTGACTGGAAATCGACCAAACGTGATGGAATTCCACCTCTAAACCTTTTTTTCATGTGCATTTTTTCGTCAGGAGGATCAATAAGGGAGATATCATGAATGGTCACTTTTGCAGGTTAAGTCCAGCGGACATAGCCTAAAAGGTGTTTTACATGGAGCAGATTCCTTATCTATATAAATCAAATCGTAACGACTGTGTGCCTCTACACTGACTATTTTGGCGAAATTTTCGTACAGCTTTCCGTTTAAGGGGTAATAATTTTTGGTTTAGTTTCCTGAAAGTCCTAATTTTTACCCGCCTCGCCCAAAATCCAGATTGCGGCATAATCTGCCAGAAGAAAAAGAAGATAATTGAAATTTGACGAAATTATACGTTTTAGCCTGTAACGAACGGAAAACATCCAAGATCATTAAATTTTTCACTTTTTATCCCCGAAGAATATCGAAATATGCAGGCAATTTTAATTATGGTGCACACCTTCGGAAATTCCTATCACATAACGGATTGCACAATCTCCGTTCAATTTGGAATGATCTACAACCTTGGTCTTATGACTTTTTGCCGTATCTGTATCCCTTTTACGTTTGATTTTTCTCTATTAATCGATGTTAAGTCAATTTGGAATTTTCACATGCATAATTCATACTTTCGATTACTTATATGACATACAGAATCATCAAACTCTTCACGAAAATTGGCCCACCCAGTAGCCATATGTGAGCCAAATGCTAAGTATGTAGCTGTCACATAATTATCCGAAAAGTAATGTAATGTGAGATAATCTTACAAAAACTTTACCCTGTTCCACGTTTCTAACTCAATCTGACCCAAGAATAGACGACATATCATAGGACCAGCCATTTAGGCCACTAAATCCGGCGTGTCTTATGGTATAATCCTTTGTCGATATGACGTACGTTTAGTAGCAGTTAATCTGTAAATGAAGGTCTTCAATATTGTAAACACGCATATACTTTCGTATGTCGATCTATATATATTCACTGATGTCGATTTGTAGCGATCGAGAAAGGGTGGGTCTGCTATTGTAATCAGTACTCCCGACACCGACTTTGACTGGCAGTAGGAAAGGGTTCCTTCTCCAACTCCTGTGTAACTGTCATTAGTAAGGAAGGCCTACAATTGTAATGAATAGTTCACTTCTCTATTTCACTTGCAGCAAGCAAGTGAGCATGCAGTTTTGTTTAAAACTCCCCTACCCGATTGTGTTTGGCAGTAGGCAAGGGTGCCCGCCATTATAAAGAAATTTCCTCATCTAAAATGTGACTGGCATTAGGCATAATGGCCTGCTATTTTGATGGAAAACCACCAACTTGGTGTGACTGGCAGTAAGCTGGCTGGCAGTAGGATTATCGGCCTGGCATTATAATGATAACTGCACAACTCAATTTCGAGTGATAGTACCGTAATTGCCTGCCATTATAATAAAAACTCCTCAACTGTAATCTGTCTGGAAGTAGGAAAGGGGGCTGCCATTTTAACGAAAACTTCCCAAAACGATTCTTTCCGCGTAGCAGGCATTGGGGCCTGCAGTTATAATGTAAACTTCCCAACTCGATTGTGAATGGCAGTAGGCAAGTGAGCCTGCCGTTATATCACAAATCCGTAACAAACACTTTACATTGGAAACAACGTACGGGGACCTCCGCATGCTCTTTCTCGGATAACGCTAAGAGACATGCAATTTTAAAACAATCTTATTTACTGCATGAACAATATTTACTTCGATATTCGAATTCAGTGTAGAATACCGTAGCGAAGCACGAGTACATTCGCTAGTTTGGAATATGCCTACATTGTAATTCTAGACCAGGTCATACTACTACTACTACTACTACTACTACTACTACTGCTACTACTACTACTACTACTACTACTACTACTACTACTACTAATACTAAGTGAACCTTTGCCTTAACAGGGCACACTGCTCATTCAAACCAGCACGTCAGAGTAGGGATCGAATAGCTGGAATACTACGATGAACCAGTGAGTTACGTACCAGCAGACCGGTATCAGAAAATGTATGAACCAGAGGAATGATATGCTAAAGAAGAAAGTTCTCTAACTCCCCAGCTATTTCCCGCCAATATTCCGTCAGGCTGTTATATTCGGTACGCAGCAGTAATCCCATCTATCCGAGTTGAGCGGCAGCATAAGAGACAAAGAACATCACCACAAACAATGGTCAATATAATGATTTTGTTGATCAATGTTATGCGCTTTCAATATTGTAGGCCTTCACATTTAGTTTTCTTCCGACTTTCAAACACCACTCTTATCATAGTCGGTACGGTGAAATTGAATAAAACATAAATGGTCGGATATTGTATTCTATATAACTTGTTATGCAGTACTTTTCGATACGACCAATAACATAGATATTTAAAAATTAGTTTTTAGGTGCCTTCCCCTAAACTACAAGTACATACAGGCCGAAAAAAATTGTTTATAACTCAGCCTGCATTCTCTTATTCCCCAACTCAATATACCGACTTTCATTAAATTCTTTCAACCTATTTTCTCGTGGCTCGGCGTTGATATGGACTTGGCAACAAAAATACAAATTCATGAATATCTGTGTTATCAAAGCCGGTACGGTAACAATGTATGACATAAATGATCGGAAATTTAATTCTATATAACTTTAGATATGTATTATTTATCGATAGGACCAATAATAATTGTACCGGGCGGTACACCTCCACACCGCTTATTTAAAATTTGCGCCAGTTGAAACTCCTCTGCCGGAGGAAGTCTGAACTTTATCTACGGTATTAATTTTCAAGTTTCTCAGATGTCACTACTTGGAAATTTTGGAGTTTTTGAACTGGGCCATTTTTGATGTATTTTGTTTTACCTGTAGTAAGAAGTGTGAACTTTCTCTTCTAGAGGACACTACTGAAAAACTACAATGGTGCACCCTAGTGCGAAGTGAAAGGACTGTTTTTTTGGAGAAATTTTTATTTCAAAAGTTTGCTTCTTGTTAAATTTCTTTCTGTTATTGTTTAAGTTGGCTGTATACCCCTTTCTTTCCCCTTGTTTTGAATTTAGCCAATCCTGAATTTCTCAAATTAATTTTCCACCAATAATATATTTCTTCCTCGTATTGTGTAGGGGTTTTCTTGGTGAACCAATAAAATCCTTGTGGGAGGGTGTTCTCATTCCAAAAACGCCCCGAACTTTCCGCGAGAGTATATAAACTGCTGATTTTCGGGTCTCGGTGCCACTTCTGTACCATCTTTCAGTGTGTAAAGTACGTAGCAGGGGGCGGGAAGCGCCTCTCTCTTCGGGCAGCAGCTTAATAACCAGGTAATGGCCTTTTAATAACTTCTTTTCTTGCTAGCTCAGCAGTTTAACTCTCGGGGCGGGTCCGAAGCGTTTCCACCATGTAACCTTTTCCTAAAATGTTACTACTCTTAGCATCTATTCTCTTTTAGAGCTTTATATTGGGATAGAGAGTGCTTAACCCTCTCGAGCTCCCACTCATATTGTTTTGAGGTGAACTTATTTTTCATAACCGATTCTTCTTTAACGTAATGTAAATTGTTTCCTTCCTAAGTCACCTCTGTAGTATGGGATTAGCCCTTGTTTAGCGGCCTAGTGCCAAGTAGGTTTTAAACAAGGTATTAGGAGTGCGGATCGCCTCCTCTCAAATTGTTATGTTAGAGGTCATGTAATTAATCCTTTTCTCACTTAATAGACCTCAGCAGGTTGGGTATTTTACCCCTGTGTTTACGTCCTTAGAGGACAGCTTGAAGGTGGAGTTTGGTGTGGCCTTTGAGAGGCTTAAAGTTTGAGAGCGAGTGGCTCTTTCTTGTAAATTGAGTGTTGTATGCCTCGAGGAGGCTTTTCTGTGTAATGTGGAGCAAGTGCTCCTGAGCATGAATGGGGTTTTCTGCCCCTCTGTTAAAACTTATTTTGGAGTAAGGTTGGGCTGATTGCCCAAGAATTGTGAAGTCGGGGCACGTAGTCCAAATCCGGTAAATATTGTAACTATACTTTTGTTGCCTTGCTACTCTGTACCTGCCATGCTTGTTATTTCATAATTTTGAAAAGAAAATATAACCTTGTTAAATTTTACATTAACTTTAATTTCATAGTTTAAGACCCGTTCAAGCCTGCACCTTCTTTCACCTCTACCTACCGCAAAATCTCCGTAACAATTGGTGGCAGAGCGTGGTTGAATAGGTCTCAATTTAGCCCCTTTTGACGGCTAAACATTGTTGTGTTCCGAACTCTAACAATTTTCTCAGTTGCTGGATTTTTTTGATTTTTTCAAAATTGTTCTGTCATCATGCCCGGCCCTCGCGATGTTCTCCATCTTAACTATTTGCGCAAGGAGGAGTTGATTTATGAGTTAACTATCAGAAATGTGCAATCTGGAGGCACGGTTGCGGTAGACACAAACAAGCTTAGAGAGTCCCTTGATTTGCCCATTTCCATCCCCACCCTGGGAGAGAAAGAAATTGACGACTCTCTTTCCACGATCACGGATAATACTACTGTGCTAGCATCTGTAGTTAGTTTTTTGAAGAAAATGATCCTTCTCCTAATCAAATTAAACGTGTGCAAGCCAGGCTATTTCATTTTTCAAATAGAGTTAACGATCTGTTGTCTCTAAAGTTGAATGACGTACAGAGGAAGGAAGCTAGTATGGTTCTCGATAGTCTTTCTGAATTATCTAGTAAGGTCACCCAATTGTTAACTGGGGAAGTTCCTCCCAAATCTGATCAACCCGTCACGGTGAATGTAGGTAGTGAGGAAGAGCCTCCTAAGGGAGAAGTCAATAGGATAACCGTTGGAGCTCAAACGATCTCTGCCCCATTGGACAACGAGTCTGAACGCCGTGCATTGTTGAATAATGTAAGTTCTGAATTAACTTCTTTGCCACTTAAACCTTTACCGACTATGTCACCTGGGTTCAGCAGTTTGCCTCATCCATTGGCAATGTTGCTCAGAGGTATCTCAAAGTTTTCTGTCAACACCACCAGTGAAGTTATTTCTTTCTTAAGGTTTTTAGTTGAATTTCAGGATCATGCCCTTGTTTTTTCTCTTTCTCCATGTCAAATTTTGCAAATCATCTATCCTTATGCAATTGGTATTCTCTCTGACAAAATAGTTAGAGCCATTGCCGAGCAATCATCGATCGAAGACTTCCACGCCCACTTGCTAGCTAACTTCATCCCGGTTAGGGCAAGGTCCTCCCTTATTCAGAAGTACTATTATCGGGTACAGCGCTTGGATGAAAACTTGGCAGATTTCATCCAAGATATTAAATTCTATACTAGGGTGTTTGCTCTTCACTTCCCTGAGGATCAAATTGTACAAGCTATTGTGGAAGGCATTTCACCATCATATAGGTCATATTTGTGTTTCGCGGCGTGCCCGCAAACTTTCTCTGAACTTGAAGCATTGGCCGTCTCAGCGGAAGGAGTTAGATACGCCGATTTCTTGCGTGTCGCGAAAGAACCCCCGCCTTCTTTTAGTAATACTCGGCCTCCACCTCGCCGACCAGTCACATCCCGTAAATGTTATGCTTGCGGGTCGCCTGACCATCTTCGCAATAAATGTTCATTGGTCAAAACTAGTAGGGCAAATAATGGATCTGGTTCATCACAAGGGTGTTTTAAATGTGGGGCTTTCTCACATATCCCCAAGAATTGCCCAAATTCAAATAGCACCCCCTCCTGCTCAACCTCTGGTGCAAATCCCACCAATGCCAATAATACCAAGTGACCAGCGGCTTCGGCTGAGTCGACTAATTCTGCTTCCCAAGGCTCAGCCCCTGGCAAACAGGTCGTAAGTTCAGGGAACGTTCAGTCGTCAAATTCATCTTTTGAATGCCCCAAAGAATGTCTTAGGATTGCGGCGGATACGCCCGCACCGGTTCCTTTTCTTAAAATTGAGTTAAATAATGAACCAATAACAGCTTTATTAGATTCAGGCAGTGTTTGTTCTATTATTTCGGCTGAATGGTATGCTAAATTGAAATCTGTTTGTAAACTTCCTGAGTATTGTTCCTCTTCGATCCAATATGTTTCGGCTAATTCATCTCCATTAGAAATTCTAGGTTCTTTAGAGGTCAAAATTCGTATTTTTAAATTTACATGGAAAATCAAATTGTTTGTGGCCAAGCACTTGTCTTGCCCCATTATATTAGGAGCTGACTTCATTTCTCACACTGGTCTTGTGCTCGATCTTCAGAGTAGGTCGTGCACTTTCAAATTTGCTTCCAATTGTAAAATCCCCTTGTTAAAATGTAATTCTGCATCATGTTCATCTATTTCGCCTACTCAGGATGAGATGTTGTTAGACCTTAGACATCTACCTGAGGAGCAGGCTGATAGTATTCGTAAGTTGTGTCAGTCGTTTCCAGAGGTGTTCTCTGATACTCTTGATGTTACTGACCTTATTGAATACAAAATTGAGGTCACGGATTCGATTCCTGTCCGTTTTCCACCTTATAGGCTATCTCCACCAAAAATGAAGGCTCTGAAAGAAATCATCGATCAGATGTTGAAGGATGGTATTATTAGGCCCTCTAAGTCGGCGTATTCTTCACCTATTTTTCTAGTCCCGAAACCCCAAGGTGGCTTCAGGCCTGTCATTGATTATAGGGCTCTCAATCGGAAGGTGGTGTTACAATCTGTGCCCCTTCCTGACCTTCATTCTTGTTTTTCATGGTTTCGTAAGGCCAAGTTCTTTACTATCTTGGACCTGAATCAGGCCTACAATCAAATTCCCCTAGCGGAAGAGTCTAAACATCTTACAGCATTTGCCACGGATTGGAATTTGTATGAATACAACCGCGTGCCTTTCGGGCTCCCCACGGGAGCAGCTGTACTCACTAGGCTGCCAGATAGGGTCTTCTCCGACATCAAATTTGAGTACTTGTATCACTACTTGGATGATGTCGTCGTATTTTCGGAGACCTTTGAAGAACATCTAGATCATCTGCGAGAAGTTCTCAATCGCCTTCGTAAGGCTGGGTTAACTGTCAAGTTGTCCAAGGTTGCCTTTGCTAAGCCCTCAATGTCATTCCTAGGGCATATTGTGTCACCTGATGGTGTTGCCGTCGATCATTCTAGAACACAGGCCATCCGTGATTTTAAACCTCCCAAGGACATCAAAGGTATCGCCAGGTTCATTGGTATGGTGAATTTCTTCAGGAAGTTTATTCCTAACTTCGCTAATAGAGCAGCGCCCTTGAACCTTCTTCGTAGGAAAGGCATCAAATTCGAGTGGGGACCTTCTCAACAAGCCGCTTTTGAAGATCTTAAATTAGCTCTCTGTAATGCCCCTGTCTTTGCTATGCCGGATTTATCAAAGAAATTCATCGTCCAAACCGACGCGTCGTCGTCGGTGGTAGCTGCAGTCCTTCTTCAAGAGACTGAACTAGGGAGGCGACCCATCGCCTATGCATCTAGGACTCTATCGGCTCAAGAAGCAAAGTATTCCATATATGAGCTCGAAGGTTTGGCAGTCTTATTTGCCTTAGAAAAGTTCCCTCTGTATCTGGAACATGTCAAATACGACCTGGAGACAGATAATCAAGCCTTAAGCTGGGTCCTAGGTAGGCCGCGTCGTACTGGTCGTATAGCCCGTTGGGCCATCCGTATTTCTGCCTTCCAATTCGATGTCAGGCATATCAGAGGTACCGAAAATGTTGTTGCTGATGGACTCAGCCGTATGTTTTCCAACGACGTTGAGACCTATGAACCGGTCGATAGTTCATCTCCTCCCGAGTCCATGCTATCTGATGTTAATGCCATCTTAACAGATGCTCCCATGCTCTTTAGTGATATCGAGAAATACCAACATGAAGATCCGACGCTGGCTCCGATAATGGAAACCCTTTCTTCTGGGGAACATGTTGTCCCTTATGTTCTGAGGAATGGTGTTTTATGTTGCCCATCAAGGCATGATAAGATGATGAAAGTTGTCGTCCCAGCTGTTCTTGTACCTATGATTTTCAAGTATTATCATGAGACCCCATTAGGAGGGCATCTAGGCATCTTTAAAACTCGTGAGAAGATTCGTGAAATGTTCATCTGGAAGGGTATGGACGGTGAAATCCGTGAACTATTAAAGGCTTGTAAATCCTGTTTGCTTAGTAAACCAACCATGACCACCAAGGTAGGCCTTTTGTCTTCTCATCAAGCGTCGCGCCCCATGGAACGCCTGTATATCGATTATGTAGGACCCTCCCCCTGTCGAAGGGAAATGCCAACAAGTTCATCTTTGTATGCGTAGATGGTTTTACAAGATTTTCCTGGTTATTTCCGACTAAGCTGGCTACCGCTCAGTCCACCATTACTTGTCTAAATTCTATCTTTGCTTCTTTTGGTCCGTGTCAATATATTGTATCTGATAATGCTAAGGCTTTCACATCTAATTTATTTCGTAAATTCTGCTTTGACCTGTCCATATCTCATGTGACAACTTCTGCTTATTACCCTCAACCATCTCTGGCTGAACGGGTTAATCGTAATCTCAGGTCCGCGCTTATTGCCTATCATCATGAAGATCATTCTAGATGGAACACGTCCCTGCATTGGTTAGCTTTTGCTTTGAATTCGGCGGTTCATGAATCACATAAATTTACTCCAGCCTCTTTGATGTTCAAGTTTGTTCCCAACACGCCGCTCTCTAACCTCTGGTCTCTGAGTGACATTCTACCCGAGACAATAGACCCGGACAACATTAAAGATCTTTGGAAGAAGGCTAAAGCCAATCTTAAAGTGTCTCATGAAAAGGTTAGGGAAAGATATGATCGTGGACGGAGACCCACCAATTTGAAGGTAGGCGACCAAGTGTTGGTCAAGAATTTTGTTCCCGCGGGCAAGCTTGCCCCCAGATTTCATGGGCCGTGCATAATTCTCGATTTCCTTACGCCGGTTACGTTGTTATTAAGCAATCCAGCCACCGAGAGGATATTTATGGTTCACCTGTCGCAGGTGAAACCTGTATAATTTCTGTGCTAACTTGCCTCATATAATCTTGAAAGGATTATGAAGGTTATATTTTTTTTGAGTTTTCTCTTTTCAGGCATTCTGCCCCTTCTATAATATTTTGTTTTATATCTAAGCATTTTTGTAAAACCCGCCCCGAACTGTTAAACTGCCATCCTGTCATTGCCACGGCCATTACCATGCTCCCGTCTCCTGCTCCACTACACACAGTGGCTTGTACACGAAATGGATATCTGCACGCCGCTGGCCCCTCAACCTTTCCACAAGCCTGTGCCCTCAAAGAGACGATGGTCCAACAAATTCTGCCGCCGAGCTTTAATGTTTCAGTGCCCCCGCAGCCGCGCGGTGCCATGCCGCTACTGGGATAGAGGAAGGGCCCCCTCTAATCCAGCGAGGTCGACCTGGGCACGGCGAGTCGGAGCCCTTCTCCCGGCCAAGGCTGATGTGCGGCGCACAACTATAACTGGCCCGCGACCTGCATGTTCGCCGCGGGCGCGGCGTGCTTCAACACCACTACTCCCCTCATAGTGCGGGCGTGCGGTATCTCAGGGTACTTGAGGGGTCCGGGCGGCCTCCTTTGGACTCAAGCAGCGGCGGCTGGTCTGTCCGTCAAACTGATCAACGTTTGAAGTACATAGCCAGCTATATGGACATTCCAGTTCACCATTACTACCTTTTCTTGGATTTTACTGCAATCCCTGGTGGACTTAGAAAATTTTTCCTCAACTTAAAAACTAAAGTTTTCCTTCTGAATTCAACTTCTACAAACATAAAGACATTACTTCAGCAGTTACTACGAGAATTTTTGAAACTGGATCAAATCAAACTTCAACAATTTTGATAAATGCTTCTGCAATTAATCTCCATATCGACATCATAACTTGAACCTGGTTTTCAAACAAAAGTTTATGTTCTTCTGTGTTACCCCTTAGAGGAACTTTTGGGGGGGGGGGGGAGGTCTGTACCGGGCGGTACACCTCCACACCGCTTATTTAAAATTTGCGCCAGTTGAAACTCCTCTGCCGGAGGAAGTCTGAACTTTATCTACGTATTAATTTTCAAGTTTCTCAGAAGATGTCACTACTTGGAAATTTTGGAGTTTTTGAACTGGGCCATTTTTGATGTATTTTGTTTTACCTGTAGTAAGAAGTGTGAACTTTCTCTTCTAGAGGACACTACTGAAAAACTACAATGGTGCACCCTAGTGCGAAGTGAAAGGACTGTTTTTTTGGAGAAATTTTTATTTCAAAAGTTTGCTTCTTGTTAAATTTCTTTCTGTTATTGTTTAAGTTGGCTGTATACCCCTTTCTTTCCCCTTGTTTTGAATTTAGCCAATCCTGAATTTCTCAAATTAATTTTCCACCAATAATATGTTTCTTCCTCGTATTGTGTAGGAGTTTTCTTGGTGAACCAATAAAATCCTTGTGGGAGGGTGTTCTCATTCCAAAAACGCCTCGAACTTTCCGCGAGAGTATATAAACTGCTGATTTTCGGGTCTCGGTGCCACTTCTGTACCATCTTTCAGTGTGTAAAGTACGGAGCAGGGGGCGGGAAGCGCCTGTCTCTTCGGGCAGCAGCTTAATAACCAGGTAATGGCCTTTTAATAACTTCTTTTCTTGCTAGCTCAGCAGTTTAACTCTCGGGGCGGGTCCGAAGCGTTTCCACCATGTAACCTTTTCCTAAAATGTTACTACTCTTAGCATCTATTCTCTTTTAGAGCTTTATATTGGGATAGAGAGTGCTTAACCCTCTCGAGCTCCCACTCATATTGTTTTGAGGTGAACTTATTTTTCATAACCGATTCTTCTTTAACGTAATGTAAATTGTTTCCTTCCTAAGTCACCTCTGTAGTATGGGATTAGCCCTTGTTTAGCGGCCTAGTGCCAAGTAGGTTTTAAACAAGGTATTAGGAGTGCGGATCGCCTCCTCTCAAATTGTTATGTTAGAGGTCATGTAATTAATCCTTTTCTCACTTAATAGACCTCAGCAGGTTGGGTATTTTACCCCTGTGTTTACGTCCTTAGAGGACAGCTTGAAGGTGGAGTTTGGTGTGGCCTTTGAGAGGCTTAAAGTTTGAGAGCGAGTGGCTCTTTCTTGTAAATTGAGTGTTGTATGCCTCGAGGAGGCTTTTCTGTGTAATGTGGAGCAAGTGCTCCTGAGCATGAATGGGGTTTTCTGCCCCTCTGTTAAAACTTATTTTGGAGTAAGGTTGGGCTGATTGCCCAAGAATTGTGAAGTCGGGGCACGTAGCCCAAATCCGGTAAATATTGTAACTATACTTTTGTTGCCTTGCTACTCTGTACCTGCCATGCTTGTTATTTCTTAATTTTGAAAAGAAAATATAACCTTGTTAAATTTTACATTAACTTTAATTTCATAGTTTGAGACCCGTTCAAGCCCGCACCTTCTTTCACCTCTACCTACCGCAAAAACTCCGTAACAATAATATAAATATTTGAGTATTAAATTTTAGGCTTTCCCCTAAACTACCATTTCACTCAGCGTGAGTAAGGTGATTTATAGCCTAGATTGTATCGGCTCATCCTCCGTCTTCACATACCGATTTTTATTAAATTCTCTTCAGCCGTTTTCTCGTGATGCGTGTACAGACAGACAGACAGACAGACAGACAGACAGACAGACAGACAGACAGACAGACAGACAGACAGACAGACAGACAGACAGACAGACAGACAGACAGACAGACATTACGGAAAAGTAAAAAGTGCATTTCCTTCTTACTATGGACATGACCGATACAGAATTACCATTCTTTTCAAATTCTGAGCAATGTACAGACAAAGCTCTTATTTTATATATATAGATGATTGACCAATTGCACTTCCTCTGTAAACAACAATAGCCCCCACCTAGCAGTATATTTTACAGTGTACGGTACGTGAGAAATGGTCGTTTATTTTAACACATTTGAACATTTACTCGCCCGCTGCCTTCTACGGAATTAAATCCACCAGTTGATCTCAAGAGGGCCTACAGGTACGAACAAGCGTCAGATAATGTAGGATGTATAAGAAATGTCGTCCAATAACAAAAATATACGATGCTTCAAGAGTAGACTCAAGCATTCTGTACATTGTGTGTAAATTTCTATGTGATACTGTCATATTTTAATGCACTGTAAATTGTAGTATTAAGGCATCTGCAATATTTAAGGTATGCGTGAATTTGAACAATACTAAGATTGTAGTCAGTAATTGGACCACCGAGCTCGATAGCTGCAGTCGCTTAAGTGGGGTCAGTATCTAGTAATCGGGAGATAGTGGGTTTGAACCCCACTGTCGGCAGCCCTGAAGATGGTTTCCCGTTTTCACACCAGGCAAATGCTGGGGCTGTACCTTAATTAATGCCACGGCCGTTTCATTCCATTCCTAGGCCATCGTCGCCGTAGGATATATCTGTGTCGGTGCGACGTAAAGCAAATAGCAAAAAAAGAAAAAAAAAAGTAATTGGACCGCTCTATCTATTGCAAATCATAGTGTAAAATTTTCAACTACTTAAGGTAGGTATGAATTTGTATATGGTGGTGTGGTAATGTTAAGGTCAACCTATAGCATTGGAAGCCATAGTGTTAAGCAGTGGAAATACTTTAAGTTGTGTGTGAATTTGTATATGCTGGATTTACAATGTTAAACTAGTGGCATTTCTTGTTGTATTCTTTAGTGGAATTGCTTGTTGTATTCTTGTTGTTGTTGTTGCTGCTGTTGTTGTTGGCTAATTATGTTTTTTAACTTCTTTACTCTGTTATCACATTACTACACCACTGAGGCTAACTCGACCTATATATTTTTGGATAAAATTATGTTTATCAGAACGTCTATCGGAATATCTTCCGGAATACAAGCTAAACCGATAGTGTTGTAAGCCGCAGTGTTAAGCACTGGTCCGCCCCTGTGGTGAAAAGGGCTGTGAGGGTTAGAACTGGGTCCACTCAGCCTCGGGAGGTCTGTTGGCCCTGACCAGAATCCGAACCGGGGATTTAGAAAGTTAAACTACAAGTATTTCTTGTAATATTTTCTTTCCATGGAATTGCTTGTTGTACTCTGTAAATGATCATTGCAACCTGTATATTTCCTTATTGCGATGTATTTGTTAATAATATTTTGAAAAACCACGCACACAGTGGCATTGAGGATCAGGACAATTAACCCGCAACAAGTATCAGATATTTTTGTAATATAATTGGTATCATGGTAGGAGCATCTGTTATAACCCAGATATTTTGTATTGAAATTAAAGAATGAATTCTTAATTTGTTTTTGCTTTTATTTTAACTTTTTCTTTCTTTCTTTCTTACTTTCTTTCTTTCTTTCTTTCTTTCTTTCTTTAATCCTTTCAAAATCCAGGTTTGGAGCGTGGGTTGGCGACCACGGGGCCCTCAGCTGAATCCTGGCATTGCTTCCACTTACTTGTGCCAGGCTCCTCACCTTCATCTATCCTATCCGACCTCCCTTGGTCAACTCTTGTTCTTTTCCGACCCCGAAGCTATTAGGTTTGCGAGGGCTAGGGAGTCTTTCATTTTCACGCCCTTCGTGGCCCTTGACTTCCTTTGGCCGATACCTTCATATTTCGAAGTGTCGGACCCCTTCCATTATTTCTCTCTGATTAGTGTTACATAGAGGATGGTTGCCCAGTTGTAGTTCCTCTTAAAACAATAATCACCACCACCACTCCAGTTTTGGATATTCACTCGGGCTCAGCGAGGGAACTTGCTACCCCTTCAAGGGCAGTGTCCTGGAGTCTGAGACTTTGCGTAGGAGGATACAATTTGGAAGGAGTACCAGTACCTCGCCCAAGCGGCCTCACCTGCTGTACTGAAGAGAGGCCTTGTGGGGAGGGGGATGGAAGTATCGGAAGGGATAGACAATGAAGAGGGAAGGAAGCGGCTGTGGCCTTATGTAAGGTACCATTCCGTCATTTTGCCTGGAGGAGAAGTGGGACACTTTCCTTGAGGCGGTAGAGGTTATGAGATTAAGCAGAAGGAAAAGAAGAATATAGTGTAAAGTAACAGCGTCCGAAGTTATTCAAGTAAAGATTTTCGACTGTTGATGGGGGTTTCTTTCGTAAAATGCTATCTCAGCATTTGTGTGGACTAGATGGGCAGACAGGGAAATGAGAAAGGATAACCTACGTAGCGGATTGAAATAATTAGAATCGTATCCAGGTGAAGTCTGTCACCGTTATTCAGAGGATGAGCAAATTAATAGATCTTCGTCGGATATTTACTTGACATTCGAGAAAAAACCTTGGGTAAGGTTATCAATGTTATCATACATTACATACATATATAATCATTATAGACTGTCATGCCTTTCAGCGTTCAGTCTGCAAGCCACTGTGAAATTAATAAAGGTCGCCACTATCCTCGATTTGCAACTAGTGTTGTGGCCTCATTTAGTTATATACCCCTTATCTTTAAATCGTTAGAAACCGAGTCTAACCATCGTCGCCTTGGTCTACCTCTAATTCTCTTACCCTCCATAACCGAGTCCATTACTCTCCTGGGTAACCTATCCTCCTCCATTCGCCTCACATGACCCTACCACTGAAGTCGGTTTATGCGTACAGCTTCATTCATGAGTTCATTCCTAAATTAGCCTTTTTCTCCTCATTCCGAGTACCCTCCTGCCATTGTTCCCACCTGTTTTACCTGCAATCTTTCTTGCTACCTTCATGTCTGTTACTTCTAATTTATGAATAAGATATCCTGAGTCCACCCAGCTTTCGCTCCCGTAAAGCAAAATTGATCTAAAAACAGACCGATGTAAAGATAGTTTCGTCTGGGAGCTCACTTCCTTCTTGCAGAATACTGCTGATCGCATCTGCGAGATCACTGCATTAGCTTTACGACATCTTGATTCAATCTCACTTACTTACCGTTCTGGGAGAACACACTGTAACTTTTTTGATGATAATAATAAATAAAATCACGAATAAAAATATATAAATAAAATTAGTCAAAAACTTAATAAAATTAATAAGCATAATTAACCGAAATGTCCGTAGTATGCGCGCCAGAGTTCACCAGAATGGATACCTCAAATTTAGATAAGAGCATGATGGACTTTATATCCCAGAGCGTGTACATAATGCTGCGTACTGGTACATCTGCTGCAGGCCTTACCTAACCTCCTGAAAACGACTAATTAGGTAGGAACTGCACCTAGGTTCATTAATAACACTGATTCTAAAATAGCTAACTATATTCTTAACAAATTCCGTGCATGAGCACCTCATCAACATACAACATTATACATATAATACACACATAAAATATTGCTGGAAGACTACAACAACAACAATAATAATGAAAATCGTGGGAAAACGAAAGCGAGAACTAAGCTACCATTTGTAGATAGTCCGATGAACAATGTACATGTATGAAGATAAATACCCTTCACTGTCTCTATATCAATTCGACTTACCGATTCTCATAATCGGCAGTTATCACATCACACAGATACTGTACCTTGTACTACTGTGTTCACATATTTTAACACTTGTTGTAAAGATATATACACACGTCTGTCGATCCTCAACATAAATTATGGAAAGTATGAGATAGCTTTCACCAACATATAATGCTAGGCCGCCACAAGTGCTACAATACTTAATGCGCAAGCACTCTCCACAATCATCCACATTCCACGAACATAACAAGACTACGCTCCACGAACGTTTGAAGTCCAGTCCATTGCTGCCGTGTCACTCCAGTACCGACTATCAGCACCACTTCCTTCCCGTACAGTGTGTTAGTTGTCGTTCCTTCATACAGTGTCACTGGTTGTAGTTATCTTCCTTCTCGTTCCTTTACAATCACCTTTACAATGTCCCCGTTTGCCGCCGTATGATCAACCTTTATAGACATCAACATCCCCCTCCTCTCAGATGATACGTCTGGATTGGTGCTTGCCAGCCAATCATGAGTGAACCTCTTGTCAAGACCTTGCTCCCAAGAGATAAACAAACTCTGGTGTTTGCCTCGGATGAGTGAACGAACTTCCCTAATACAAGAACAAGCTCATCTCATCAGGCGGGGATATATACATGACTCACGGAATATCCCGACACGAGTACATCACAACAAACACTGGGGTAGCCATATGACTCAACCAAATTACCAGAGTTATTAAAGCAATGTTTTCCCACACGTGCAAAACAAATTACTCATACCTACATATGTGGATATCTTCCAGCTTACCAATATAAATGGCAAAATATACAAATGAAATACTGATGATAATAATAATAATAATAAATCGAATACTGACAATAATATCTCTAACTTCTACATATAATTCGGGGGTGTGATATATGTACGATCACAACACATCCTAAATACTTGAAATTATCGGCAGGTTCTAGCTTTGTATCACCAATCTGACATTCAATTCTGATGAATTTCTTACCTACTGACATCAATTTAATCTTCGAGAGGCTAATTTTCATACCATACTCATTGCACCTATTTTCAAGTTCCAAGATATTACACTGCAGGCTTTCGGCACAATCTGCCATTAAGACCAAGTACTCAGCATAGGCCAGACTGCTTACTACATTTCCAACTACGGTAACTGAATCCCTCCCTGCCATTTTATACCTTTCAGCAGGTGATCCATGTAAACTACGAACAGCAAACATGAAAGATTACAGCCTTGTCTAACCCCTGTAAGTACCCTGAACCAAGAACTCATTCTACCATCAATTCTCACTGAAGCCCAATTGTCAACATAAATGCCTTTGATTGCTTTTAATAATCTACCTTTAATTCCATAGTCCCCCAGTATAGCGAACAACTTTTCCCTCGGTACCCTGTCATATGCTTTCTCTAGATCTACGAAACATAAACACAACTGCCTATTCCTCTCGTAGCATTTTTCAATTACCTGGCGAATACTGAAAATCTGATCCTGACAGCCTCTCTGTGGTCTGAAACCACACTGGTTTTCATCCAACTTCCTCTCAACGACTGATCGCACCCTCCCTTCCAATATGCCAGTGAATACTTTGCCTGGTATACTAATCAATGAGATACCTCGATAGTTGTTGCAATCCTTCCTGTTCCCTTGCTTATACATAGGTGCAATTACTGCTTTTGTCCAATCTGAAGGTATCTTACCAACATTCCATGCTAATTTTACTACTCTATGAAGCCATTTCATCCCTGCCTTCCAACTATACTTCACCATTTCAGGTCTAACTTCATCTACTCCTGCTGCCTTATGACAATGGAATTTATTTACCATCCTTTCCACTTCCTCAAGCATAATTTCACCAACATCATTTTCCTCCTCCACATGAGCTTGACTGTTCGCAACACCACCAGGATCATTTCTTTACATTGAGAAGATGTTCAAAATATTCCCTCCACCTCTCCAGTGATTCCCTGGGATCAATTATGAGTTCACCTGAATTACTCAAAACACTGTTCATTTCCTTTTTCCCTCCCTTCCTAAGATCCTTTATTACTGTCCAGAAAGGTTTCTCTGCTGCTTGACCTAGCCTTTCCAGGTTGTTACCAAATCTTCTCATGACTTCTTTTTGGATCCAACGACTATTTGTTTCGCTCTGTTTCTTTCATCAACGTACAAATCCCTGTTTGCCTCGGCCCCTGTTTGGAGCCATTTTTGATAACCCTTCTTTTTACGTTTACAAGCTGCTCTCACTTCATCATTCCACCAAGATGTTCGCCTTTTCCCATCTTTACACACAGTTGTTCCTAGGCATTCCCTTGCTGTTTCCACTACAGCATCCCTGTATGCCACCCATTCACTTTCTATATCCTGAACCTGCTTATTGTCCACTGTTCGAAACTTCTCACTAATCATATCCATGTCCATCTGTCTAATTTCCTCGTCCTGGAGATTTTCTACCCTTATTCGTTTGCAGACAGATTTCGCTTTCTCTACCCTAGGCCTAGAGATACTTAGTTCACTACAGATCAGATAGTGGTCTGCATCATCTATTAAAAATCATCGGAAAACTCCTACATTCCTAACAGATTTCCTGAATTCGAAGTCTGTTAAGATATAGTCTATTATGGATCCGGTACCCCTAGCCTCCCATGTGTAACGGTGAATAGCCTTATGCTTGAAGAATGTATTCGTAACAGCTAAACCCATAATAGCATAGAAGTCCAGCAAACGCTTCCCATTCCCATTAGCTTCCATATCTTCCCCACATTTACCAATCACTTTCGTATCCTTCAGTTATATTTCCAACCCTCGCATTAAAATCGCCCATTAGCACTATTCTATCCTTGCTGCTGACCCTGACCACGATGTCACTCAATGCTTCATAAAACTTGTCATCTTCATCCTCATCTGCACCCTCACATGGTAAATACACGGACACAATTCTAGTCCTAATTCCTCCAACTGACAAATCTACCCACATCATTTGCTCATTTACGTGCCTAACAGATACTATGTTGCGTGCAATGGTATTCCTGATAAAGCGGCCTACCCCAGACTCTGCCCTTTCCTTTCTAACACCCGTCAAGTACACTTATAATCTCCTATCTCTTCCTCGTTATCTCCCCTACCCGAATATCACTTACACCTATCACATCCAGATGCATCCTCTTTGCTGACCCGGTCAGTTCTACTTTCTTTCTTCCATAAGCCCCATTAATATTGATAGCTTCCCATCGAATTCCATTTCGTTCGCCAAGTTGTTTCCAAGGAGTCCCTCGCCTGTCAAATGGGAGTGGAACTCCGTTACTCCCATAGGTCCGAGGCTTGCTTAAAATGTTCTGAGCTAGGTAAATTCATGAAGCAGGATGCTACCCTACTTGCACATAGTCCAAGTGAGGATCTCTCCTCTAACGGGTTAAGGACCACCGGTGAATTTTATAGTCCTAGCCGCCTGAGCACAAGGAGGGCCAGGACACAGAATATGTCCGAGATGCCCACTCCCATTCCATAGCAACTGGTATCCCGACTCTCAGGACCACTTACTAGGCCACTCAGCCGTTGCCCATGGTTCGCGAACAAGGACGTGGCTACAGTATACCACAAACATGAAATACAAAACACAACATGCCATAATTATGTAGTTACTTGAATATGCAATTGGCGGCTGAAGAACTGCTGAATGACCACTACTTACTCACAAAGATGCAAGCTCATTACCTCTTCAGTAGCTAACTCAGTCGGTGTGAGATCTGAGAAGCCGACGTGACCGTAGACCAAAAACAGCAATCACAGCCTTTGATAAGTTCTGGTGAGTTTTACTGTAAACCTTAGGCGTCGAGAATACGAGCATCGGTGGTTCAGTGGTAGAATGCTCGCCTGCCACGCGGGCGGCCCGGGTTCGATTCCCGGCCGATGCAGGATAATTTTAACTTACACGCAATAAATTTGCTTACGATCCACTGAACTCATTTTGCCTAAAATGTGAATATGGTATATGCATGGTAAAGGGTTATACACAATAAAGGAATGCTAGCCCTTTGAGACGTAAATTTATAGTTTCGGGGAAATGAAAACCTCGTGTCCGCCTCTGTGGTGTAGTGATTAGCGTGTTTAGCTGCCACCCCCGGAGGTCCGGGTTCGATTCTCCGCTCTGCCACGAAATTTGAAAAGTGGTACGAGGGTTGGAACGGGGTCCACTCAGCCTCGGGAGGTCAACTGAGTAGAAGTGGGTTCGATTCCCACCTCAGCCATCCTGGAAGTGGTTTTCCGTGGTTTCCCACTTCTCCTCCAGGCAAATGCCAGGATGGTACCTAACTTAAGGCAACGGCCGCTTCCTTCCCTCTTCCTTGTCTATCTCTTCCAGACTTCCCATCCCTCCACCAGGCCCCTGTTCAGCATAGCAGGTGAGGCCGCCTGGGCGAGGTACTGGTCATTTTCCCCAGTTGTATCCCCGACCAAGAGTCTGAAGCTCCAGAACACTGCACTTGAGGCGGTAGAGGTGGGATCCCTCGTTGAGTCCGAGGGAGAAACCAACCCTGGAGGGTAAGCAGATTAACAAGAAGGAGAAGAAGAAGAAAATATTGAACTAGTCTATTCTTTATTGAAACAATAATATCTCTCTGCTTCATCTATCAGCTGACTGAGTACTTGGCTAAAAAATTGCGTTTGAACTACACTCGACCACTCTGTACATATAGAGTCACTGTAAAGATCACAGAGAAATGGAGCGAGACAGCTGAAGTTAGTATTTATAGCACAGTCGTGTAGAACATGGTGCAACCCTGCAAGTAGCCGTTATCGTCTAGTGGTTAGGACATTGCGTTGTGGCTGCAATAACCCAGGTTCGAATCCTGGTCACGGCAGGTTGTGAATTTTTACTCCGGGAACGTTCAAGAAAATATGATGCACACCACTGAAATTGAGAACCCAGGCTAGAAGAGGCGCAGTGGCTTAATGTAAGGTGATAGATGGAGACTGGTAATAAAGATCTATCAAATGGTCATCATATAATAGAGGCGTATGAGGATGTATGTCCGCCTCTGTGGTGTAGTGGTTAGCGTGATTAGCTGCCACCCCCGGAGGTCCCGGTTAGATTCCCGGCTCTGCCACGAAATTTGAAAAGTTGTACGAGGGCTGGAACGGGGTCCACTCAGCCTCGGGAGGTCAACTGAGTAGAGGTGGGTTCGATTCCCTCCTCAGCCATCCTCGAAGTGGTTTTCCGTGGTTTCCCACTTCTCCTCCAGGCGAATGCCGGGATGGTACCTAACTTAAGGCCACGGCCGCTTCCTTCCCTCTTCCTTGTCTGCCCTTCCAATCTTGATGATGATGATGATGAGGATGTATTGTTACTAAATGTATGTAGTCTCAAATACAAGCAACAATGGAAATAGTTATCTATGTTTTTACTATAGAAGAGAATACAATCATTACAAGTGCCACAGGTACAGATGATGGATCGTGCCCGCAAGGATATAGTTAGCCAAGTAGCTACCAGAGGCCACCTGACGTTGAAGACCACGGAGAAATGGAGCGAAACCGCTGACGTTGGCACCAGCCTATATAACACAGTCGTGTAGACCAGCGCAGTACTAAGACCCACTAGACTCCGATCATTGCCCCGTCCTACTCACCCTAGACGCCACGCCCCTTTCCAACCCCCCCCCCCCCCCCCCTCATCCCACTACATAGAAGGAAAATTGACTGGCAGCTTTTCCGGACCACACTCTCAGAGAACATCACAGGCAATCCCAGCATTCGCTCTTCGGAAGACATAGACGTCCAAGCTGAACGAATTGCCACAGCTATTAGGAATGCAGCTGAAACTTCCTCCGTGGGACCGAAGACCAGACCCCCGCTACGGCGCCCGCTCCCCTCTGCAGTACTCCAGCTTCTGAAGCTCAAGAATAGAGTTAGGAAGCTGTGGCACATCACCAGGGACCCCAATATGAAGATCTTATGGAACAGACACCGGCGAAACATTAGAGTACTAATGGAACACCACCGCCGAGCTGCATTCCAGTCGAGGTTGGCCGAGTTAGCTCTACGGGTGGCTCCATTTATCGTATGGCCCGTAAATTTACAGGTGAAAGGACAGGCATACCCCCACTGCACGGACAACGTGGAGTGGCCCACTCAGACAAAGACAAGGCAGAGGCATTCGCAGACACGTTCGAATCTACGTGTTCTCCGAATGAGGAGCCAGCAGACGAAGACTTTATAGATGAGGTCGAGGATAGCCTCCTCGAATATGACGATAATGACCTTCCTAGGGACTTCAAATTTGTTTCAACCAGAGAGGTGGTACGTCACATCCAGCGCCTGAAAAACAGGAAAACCCCCGGCCTGGATGGGATTTCATCTACCTTCCTTAAGAATCTCCCTAAGAAGGCCATTACTTTTGTGACTAAACTTTTCAACGCAATATTTCGCTTCGCTCACTTCCCAGCCTGTTGGAAATTGGCTAAGGTTATAATGCTGAGAAAAGGAACAGCTAACCCGACGTTCCCACAGAACTACAGAACTATTAGCCTGCTCTCAGTTATCTCCAAACTGTTTGAGGCTATTCTCCTCTCCCGCCTACAGACTGTAATAGACGACCTCAATATAGAACCGAACGAGCAGTTCGGCTTTAGGAAAGGCCACTCCACCACCCACCAACTACTACGACTGACTGAAGACATTACGAAAAACTTTAACGACAACAGGTACACAGGAGTCTGTTTTCTTGACGTCGCTAGGGCATTCGACAAGGTCTGGCATGACGGACTAGTATACAAGCTAAGAACCCTTGGTTTCTCTGGGTATCTCACAGCATTAGTCGCAAGTTACCTCAGCGACCGTAGCTTCCAAATCTCCGTAAACAAGGAGCTATCGACAGCACGCCCCATCACAGCCGGAGTACCGCAGGGTGGGGTAATTTCCCCGGTGCTTTTCAAAATCTATACCTCCGACATGCCAAAACCTGCGAATGTCAATCTATATTTATATGCTGACGATACAGCTCTGTCCGCGGTCTCATGGCAGGCCCCGAGAGTCGAACACCACCTTCAGACAGCGCTGACCACTATCGAGCCCTGGCTCGAGAAGTGGCGCATCAAAATTAATGTAGGCAAATGTCAGGCTACGCTCTTCACGAAGAGACGCGGCAGACTGTCGGACGGTCTGAACTTCTTTGGTGAGGTTATCAGATGGTCCGACAGCGCCAAGTACCTGGGGGTCACACTAGACCGCGGACTGACCTACCGTCAGCATGTAACTAACATTTCAGGCTCCGCCCATGCAAGGGTATCAAAATTATTCCCTCTGATCTATGCTGAAAACAGCCTCACACCACAAAACAGGCTCCTCCTGTACACGACGATGGTTAGACCTGTCCTATATGGGGCGTGGCCGCCGATTGTCACCTGAGTAGGCTGCAGTCCGTTCATAACCGGGCCCTGCAGCTTATTACGGGTTGCGATCGGTATACACGTATCACCCACCTCCACAACCTGTGTCAGATAGACACTGTTAGGGTGAGAATGATAAACCTAGCCAAGACAATTTACAGGAGGGCCCCACTAAGTGGTAACCCCCTGATTCACAATCTAGGCTCCTACGATACTCGCGGCCTCAAACACAAGAGACCGCTGGTACTCGTAACGTAAACTTCTCCGCGCACCTAGCGCATTTTACTTTCTCCTCTACGTGCCTAGCGCCACTACTGTACAGCTCACTACGTAAAACAGCGCTCACGCGCCCGGCCATACTCTGGCCAAAGATTGTCTAGATTCTCACCCTAACCCCATTCACCAGCAATATTACAGCCATGGGATCAAATATTAATGACATAGCGCTCAAGACCGGTATCGGTCGACGGGCTAAAAAGTTCTCGCATTGAGCCTACGGCTCAATGCATCGAACATGCGGATGGCATGGCATGGCAGCGCAGTACTCTTCTCGTAGCCGTGATCGTCTAGTGTTTAGGACATTGCGTTGTGGCCGCAATAACCCAGGTTCGAATCCTGGTCACGGCAGAGAGTATGTTTTAATTCCAGAAATTAATCCGTTAAACTTTCAGAAAAATAATTTAATGCAAAATGACATGGACCAATCATTAGAATATCTAGAATAGAAATAATAGACAGAATAAAAATGGGAAAAGTTTGAGTGCAGTGGAGGTCAAGTGGATGGAACACGGAAATTTAATATCACGCCAAGATACCTGGCATTCTATTTCTTCTCCTTCTTCTTTATCTGTTTTCCCTCCAGGGTCGATTTTTCCCTCGGTCTCAGCAAGGGACCCCACCTCTACCGCCACAAGGGCAGTGGCCTGGAGCTTCAGAATCTGGGTCGGGGGATACAACCGGGCAGTATGACCAGTAACTCGCCCAGGCGGCCTCACCTGCTATGCTGAACAGGGGCCTTGCGTGGGGATGGGAACATTGGAAGGGATAGACAAGGAAGAGGGAAGGAAACAGCGATGACCTTAAGTTGAGTACCATCCCGGCATTTGCCTGGGGGAGAAGTGGAAAACCACTTCCAGGATAGCTGGGATGGGAATCGAACCCACCTCTACTCATTTGACCTCTCGAGGCTGAGTGGACCCAGTTCCAGCCCTCGTACCACTTTTCAAATTTCGGTGCAGAGCCGGGAATCGAACCCGGGCCTCTGGGAGTTGCAGCTAATCGCACTAACCACTACACTACACAGGCGGACACCTGGTATTCACAATTGACAATTCAATGCGTCCGTCTCTGTGGTGTAGTTGTTAGCGTGATTAGCTGCTACCCCCGTAGGCCCGGGTTCGATTCCCGGCTCTGCCACGAAATTTGAAAAGTGGTACGAGGGCTGGAACGCTGTACACTCCGCCTCGGGAGGTCAACTGAGTAGGGGTGGGTTCGATTCCCACCTCAGCCATCCTCGAAGTGGTTTTCCGTGGTTTCCCACTTCTCCTCCAGGCGAATGCCGGGATGGTACCTAACTTAAGGCCACGCTCGCTTCCTTCCCTCATCCTTAACTATCCCTTCCAATCTCCGCATATCTTCACAAGGCCCCTGTTCAGCATAACAGGTGAGGCCGCCTGGGCGAGGTACTGGTCATTCTCCCCAGTTGTATCCCCGACCGAGAGTCTGAAGCTCCGGGACACTGCCATTCAGGCGGTAGAAGTGGGATCCCTCGCTGAGCCCGAGGGAAAAGCCGAACCTGGAGGATAAACAGCTACAGATGATGATGATGATATTAATTCAATGCCACGAAGTAAGTTGAATACGACCATATAGGCCTACGGGAATGTAAAAACGTTAAGAAGTATGAACTAACCGCACAATGAACGGAAATCCAATATACTGTATATTCAGAATTCTCAGAAAGGTCAAACATCCAAAAGTCAGCTACAGTAATTCAAATAAAGAATAACGCCTTGAATTCACGAATCCAATCAACGTGGGTATAACAACCACAAGTAGGCGATACTGACTATGTTTACAAATACAATAAGACGTTTTCTTCACCAGCTTGACATAAAAGATCAGGTAAGGAGAAGGTCAAATCCAACAAATACATATAAATGACGACAGGCGTCCAAATAGAACGTTCCTCAAAGAAAATAGAAAGGATTTGTATGAAGTTGATAATTTCCCAACTATGGTTTATACAAAAATAGAAGTTACATCAAAGAGAAGATAACAATAGGCCTATACAAGCTTACCAACTTTTAACAGAATATAAACTCCCGGGAAGGTCAAACAGGAATACAATTACAGCCTCGGGAGGGGTTTTCGATTCCCACCTTTGCAATCCTCGAAGTGGTTTTCCGTGGTTTCACAATAGCCTTCAAAGCTATAAATAAAGACAGTGTCTTTAAGCCTTAATAGGTTTTTACCTACTCCTCCAGTCAAATGCCGACATGGTACATAAATTAAACCACCGCCACTTCCTTCCCTATCCCTTCCAATCTTCCCATCCCCCACAAGGACCCTGTTCACCATAACAGGCGAGGCCACCATGACTAGATACTGGTTCTCCTCCCTAAACGTATTCCAGATCAAATGTCACACGCTTCAGGACACTGCCCTTTAAGCGGTAGAGGTCGTAACCTCCGCAGAGTATGGGAGAGAACCAACCCAGGACGGTGAACGAATTAAGAAAAAAAAAAAAAAGAAAGAAAGAAAGAAAGAAAGGAAGGAAGAAAGAAATTTTTATAAGCATGTGTCTGTTTTGGGACAGATGCCATACACTGATACGCGCGCGCGCGCGCGCGCGCGCGTGTGTGTGTGTGTAGGCTGATAACGGTTGATATTTTTATAAAATTTAAGGGTAGGACGGCGATTGATTTAGAATCCTTGAGGCCTGAAATATGTTCTCTCCCATGATTTTCCTAGAGACAGTTCGAAGTCATTTGGGGGAAAGTCAACACTCTGTGTAACCTTTGACAAAAACTGTGTTAGAACTTGGGACGCCCAAAAGGGGCAATACAGTATGTACGTATTTTATTCGTACGGGCTGTTTGCTTTAGTGCCTCAACGCACTGTCAGATTATAATAAAAAGAAAAGGATTTTGTTTACTGAACATATATTCAACAAAGCCTTCAGAAAACATATAGCTACTATATCTGTTTTCAACCATATTAACAAAACATACAGCTTCTAATAAAGAAAAGACCGAGCCCGATAGCTGAAGTCGCTTAAGTGCGGCCAGTATCCAGTATTCGGGTGATAGTAGGTTCGAACCCCACTGTCGGCAGCCCTAAAAATTGTTTTCCCTGGTTTCCCATTTTCACACCAGGCAAATGCTGGGGCTGTACCTTAATTAAGGCCCCGGCCGCTTCCTTCCCACTCCTAGCCCTTTCCTGTCCCATCGTCGTCGCCATAAGACCTATCTGTGTCGGTGCGACGTAAAGCAACTAGCAAAAAAAAAAAAAAAGAAAGAAAGAAAAGGGCACCCATAATCTTGTATTTTTCCTATTCGTGCAAGCAAATTGAACACATGAAATAAACAAACAATAAAGGGTAGGCCTACCTGGAACATGTTAATATCTAGTGGAATGTACCCTAGCCTTTATAACCGCCAGACATCGTCACCGCATAGAATGCACTAATTTCTTGCACACGTCAGAGCTTATTTTCTGCCATTCCTGAAGACTCATACTTTTAAATTCCTCCTTCGTACACGCACGTTGCCTACGAATATTCCTCTTTAACATACCCCAAAGATCTTCCACAGGATCTAAATCCGGAGACTGGTTAGGTCTTCTAAGCTGCTTACGAATGTTCCAGATCAACCATGTCTTATTAATATCAGCAAAGTGTTTTGGGTCATTATCATTCTGGAACGTATAAACAGGACACATGCCCATTTTATCGGCACTCTGCTTCACGTTTGTCCTCAGAATTGCATTATAGCCCTCCTTGTTCATTATTTCGTCAATGAAATATATGTTACCCACACTTCTGGCTAACATACAGCCCCAAATTATCACAGACCCACCACCGTATTTTACAACTGGGAGAGTATTTGCCAAATCATTGTCCGTACCAATTTTTCTCCATATTCTGCGGATGCTATCTGACCCTAAAAGGTATATTTCTGTCTCATCAGACCAGATAACGTCATTCCAGAATTCGTTCTCCTTATTTATATGCTCCTTAGCGAATGTCAGTCTAAGTCGTCTGTTTTTTCTACTTATGTATGGCCTTTTCCTAGAGATTTTTCCATAGTATCCAAGCCGATGTAGGATCCGACGGATGGTGGAGTTGTTGATCTTCTTTCCAGGTCGCTCCTCCGTGAGTTGCATCAATATTGGTGCACTTAATTTGGAATCTGACTTTTGAAGCCGAACAAAAATGTTCCTTTCCGCTAAGCAATTTCTCCTGGGTTGACTGGGAGTGTTCTTAACAGTGCCTTTCTATTTAAATTTATTAACCCCATATTGCACCGCAGAATGTGTTCTATTGACCAGCTGTCTAATTTGTCGTAATGAAAATCCTTGAAGTGGCACTTAATGTACAGTATAGTGTTGTTAAGCTCGGTACTTAAGTCTGCACTCCTGCCCATATAATAATGGCGTATGGTCTCCGTAAAGGCCTGGTGCAGGTCTTTTTCTAGTAGACACTCCTACCCATGTCCAGCACAGATAAACTTTTTTTTTCTTTTTTTGCTAGCGGCTTACGTCGCACCGACACAGATAGGTTTTATGGCGACTATGGGATAGGAAAGACCTAGGAGTTGGAAGGAAGCGGCCGTGGCCTTAATTAAGGTACAGCCTCAGCAATTGCCCGGTGTGAAATTAGGAAACCACGAAAAGCCATCTTCAGGGCTGCCGATTGTGGGATTCGAGCCTACTATCTCCCGGCTTCAAGCTTACAGCCGCGCGCCTCTACGCGCACGGCCAACTCGCCCGGTCACAGATAAACTAGGAAGGAGAATAACACACTTGGCAAGTCGTATGCCGTCACAGACTTCTCCGTGCATCGCAAATACACGGCGCGCATCATCCTGTCCATGTATACGAATTCAATTGGTACACCCGTTTGTCGATGCCGGCACATTCATATAAAATCTTCCTGCCTGTGTGTAGATAAGTATGGTTTTGACTAACGAATTAGCATTGACGAATCGTGTTTATGTCCGTAATGTACGTTTTGTTTCAGTTTTTCAATCATTAATGTGAATATACGAGACTTCATAAGAAATTGAAGCCTGTACGAATAACAGAGCCACATACTGTATATTGGTCCTATCACAACGTTACCCGGGGTTAAACACTTTCAGAACTATGCTCACATAACTTTGTCACCGAGCAGCGGGTCTCTCAATAAGTGATAAGCGGGCATAGGAATTGTTCCATTCTCGTTCTCCAAGACAAGACATCCGTACATTTGACCATCGGCGTGCGGTATCGGTGGTTTAGGGGTAGAATGTTCGCCTGCCACAGGGTCGGCCCGGGTGCGATTCCCGGCCGATGCAGTTCAATTTAAATTCACACCTGAATAAAAATATTCATAAACAGTTTCCTCTGTAAACAGTGCTGATGTCCACCTCTGTAGTGTCGTGGTTAGCGTGATTAGCTGCCAACCCCGGAGGCCCGAGTTCCATTTCCGTCTTCGCCATGACAATTTGAAAAGTGGTACGAGGCTGGAGCGGGGTCCACTCAGCATTGAGAAGTCAAATCAGTAGAGGTGGGTTCGATTCCCACCTCGCCATCCTAAAAGTGGTTTTTCTGTGGTTTCCCACTTCTCCTCCGGGCCAATGCCGGGATGGTACCTAACTTAAGGCCACGGCCGCTTCCTTCCCTCTTCCTTGTCTATCCCTTCCAATCTTGTCATCCCCCCACAAGGGATGTCACATCCATGCTCTACCTAGCCTGTCTTACAGTAGAATTGGATAATAGTAGGCTATAAGGGCCCTAAATTCATATTGTAGTTTGGCAACCACGGGGCTCATGACTGAGTTTAACATTAGCTCCACTTACTCGTGCAAGGCCCCTCAGTTTCATGTCTTCTTCCCGACCTCTCTTGGTCGTCTATTATTCGTTTCCGAGCGCGATGGTACATGTTTTTCGAGGGCTATGGCGTCTTTAATTTTCACGCCCTCTGGTGGGCTTCTTTTTTATCGATACCTTCATTCTTCGAACTACTCTGACTTTCACCAGGAGGTTTCTTGCTGTGATTTGAGCTACGGAGCAGGTGAGAGAAGTTTATTTCAACACAGTTACTGAGAAAGAATGTCCAGTAACCCTATGGTTTTTAATCTGTAGTCCGCGGATCACGAGAGGTCCCTGAAACAAAAAAATATTGTGGGGAGGTAAGTTGTTCCTTTCACACAGAAGGATTTTTTTAAATATTGAAACAATGTTAGAAGTGTTGCTGTGTCTGGTTAAACATGAGAAAAATCTAATTTATTTACATTCCTAATATAGTACAGTTTTTATTTTGTTCGCCACTTCTTCTTCTTCTTTATCCCGTTACACTCGAGGGTCGGATTTTCCCTCAGACTCAGCAACGGATACCACCTCTACCGCCTCAAGGGCAGTGCCCTGGAGCGTGAGACATTGAGCCGGGTGATACAACTGGGAAGGAGGGCCAGTGCCTCGACCAGGCGACATCACCTGTTATGCTGAACAGGGCCCTGTGAGGGATGGGAAGACTGGATCAGACAGCCAACGAAGAGGGAAGGAAGCGGCCGTGATGATGATGATGAGGAATGTGTATATGTGTTGGGGTTATTTGCGTGTTTGTTCAGTGTGGAATACTCAGCGGAGAGCCTCTTGAAAACCACATACCGGTATGTTTCATCATCATCATCATCATCATCTGTTTACCCTCCAGGTTCGGTTTTTCCCTCGGACTTAGCGAGATATCCCACCTCTACCGCCTCAAGGGCAGTGTCCTGAAGCTTCAGACTCTTGGTCGGGGTATACAACTGGGGAGTATGACCAGCACCTCGCCCAGGCGGCCTCACCTGCTATGCTGAACAGGGGCCTTGTGGAGGGATGGGAAGATTGGAAGGGGCAGGCAAGGAAGAGGGAAGGAAGCGGCCTTGGCCTTAAGTTAGGTACCATCCCGGCTTTCGCCTGGAGGAGAAGTGGGAAACCACGGAAAACCACTTCCAGGATGGCTGAGGTGGGAATCGAACCCACCTCTATTCAGTTGACCTCCCGAGGCTGAGTGGACCCCGTTCCAGCCTTCGTACCACTTTTCAAATTTCGTGGCAGAGCCGGGAATCGAACCCGGGCCTCCGGGGGTGGCAGCTAATCACGCTAACCTCTACACCACAGAGGCGGACCCGGCATGTTTCAAAATATTTTTATTTTTTGAAGTGGGGATGGGTTACAGCACACAACTGATTTTCTGCACCAGCCGCCACTGCTCTCTGGCCAGAAGAGGTGCAGTGGCTGAATGTAATGTGATAGATGAAAGAGACTGGTAATAGACATCTATCAAGTGATCTTCGTATAAAAAGCTTATGTGGATGTAGTTTTACTAAATTATGGGGTTTGAAATACAAGCAACAATAGAAATAGTCTTAATTTTACATTAAAAAAAAAGAATACAGTCATTGCAAGTGCAACCGGCATAGATGATGGATTGTGGCCGCAAGGAAATACGTAGTCGCCAAGTAGCTACCAGAGGCCACCTGTCGTTCAAGAAGACCATGGAGAAATGGAGGGAGAGAGCTGACGTTAACACCATCCATTTATAAGATAGTAGCGTAGTGCGGTGTAGCATTCTTCTCTTAGGCGTGATCGTCTAGTGGTTAGGACATTGCGTTGTGGCCGCAATAACCCAGGTTTGAATCCACACGCCTGGGAGCGTGTTTTTATTGCACACATTATTCCGTTAAACTTTCTGAAAAAGTTAATGTAATGCAAAATTACATAGACCGCTCATCAGATTATCAAAAATTAAGTACCTGAAATAACATAATTACTCATTGCGTCGTGAGATCATACCATGTAGAATAGATATGGAGAAGTAAAATACAGAATATGAATAGTACGTAGGGCTGATTGTCCGCCTCTGTGGTGTAGTATTTAGCGTGATTAGCTGCCACCCCCGGAGGTCCGGGTTTGATTCCCACCTCAGCCATCCTGGAAGTGGTTTTCCGTAGTGTCCCACATCTCTTCCAGGCAAATGCCGGGATGGTACCTAACTTAAGGCCACGGCCGCTTCCTTCCCTCTTCCTTGCATGTCCCATCCAATCTTCCCATCCCTCCACAAGGCCCCTGTTCATCATAGCAGGTAAGGCCGCCTGGGCGCGGTACTGGTCGTCCTCCCCAGTTGTATCCCCGACCCCGAGTCTGAAGCTCCAGGACACTGCCCTTGAGGCGGTAGAGGTGGGATCCCTCGCTGAGTCCGAGGGAAAAACCCACCCTGGAGGGAAAACAGATTACGAACGAACGAACAGTAGGGCTGATTGCAGTGGAAGCATAAGTACAGGGCGGTGGAGGTCAACTGGGTACAAGGAAATGAAATATCACGTGAAGATTCCTGGTATTCGCAACTGACATAATTCAATGCCATGAACCATTATCAGGACTGTAACAAAATTGAAGAAACTCAAGGGGAGTAAGAACTAACTTCACAATGAACAGAAATCCATGATATCTATTGCTAGTAATATTATAAAAGGAAGTGTTTGTCTGTCTGTCTGTCTGTGTGTCTGTGCGCGATGCCCAGCAAAATCTACAGCACATAGAGATCTGAAATTTTGAACATAGGTAGATGGAAAGGGGCCCGAATGCACCTCGAAGCCGGAATTTTCATTTTCGCTTTCGTTGGTGAGTTATGAACGAAAAACCATCGGAAAACGTGCATTGGGATATGACAATCCAACGTGCTGTCACCAAGATTAAATGCATAGAGTCGCTGTCGCTAGGCAACGTACATAAGATAGGTAGAGAACACAATATTCAAGGAGCCATTTTACGTCCAGGACGTAGGAAGCTGTTTTTTGGCCTTACATGGTGTGAGGGCATATGACGGTGTTGATGATGATTCGTCCGTCGGATCGGGACGTTAAGTCTTGAGCTATTCGAGAGGAGTGGTCTATGTGCCAGCGGCGGGTTTCATCCTCTTCATTCTTGCTATCATATATCATGTCATTCATTTCTTTCAACAAGCAACTTTTACAAGAATTACCCGATGTTCTACACAGTTAAAGTCTATCGACTACACAGCAGAGCTTCGAAAGACTTGGAGTCACCTGGAGTACCCTCGAACATCTTAGAGCGGACGATTGTGGCACTAATTATCCTTCTTAAGAATAAGAATCCTGCCCTCTGCAATGAACACGACTCTGAAACTGATGACTAATATTATTGAAGCCATTCTCATGATTGGGCATGCCGCGAGCGAAGTAATATTCATTCCTCGGATTCGAATAATTTCTTCGGATATACAGTTTAAGTTTAGATCTCTGCAGTGTTCAAAATAAAATTTCTCTATGTAATAATAAAGCAAGCATAATCTTCTTCTCCTTACTATATATAAAATGGATGTGTGTGTGTAAATGACACATCTCCTCCTAAACCACTGGAGCAATTTCATCCAAACTTGGTACACTTATGACTTACTATCTGGAGACGAGCACTAGGGGGGGGGGATTAAGCCATCCGTAGCTCCTTTAGGGGTGGGGGTCAGGGGGGGGGCAAGGTATAAAAATAATCGAAAAAAGTGCCGAATCCAAAGTTTTCGGGGTCGCTGAGATGAACAGTGACACTCCCCATTTTTTAAATGTCAAAGTTCAGCTCCCTTTTGCAAGGGGGGTGAGGGGGAGTGATATATAAAATTAAACGAAAATAATGTCGAATACATAGTTTTCTGGGGTCGCCGAAGTGAATTGTATACTCTGGATTTTTAGTATCAGGAGACAAACAACGTGGGGGTAAGAAAGCCCAGGAACCCTTAGGGGCGGGGGGGCGAGGGGGTCAGATAAACAAATTAACGAAAATAATGTCGAATCCATACTTTTGGGGGTCGCTGAGATGAATAGTGACACTCCGGATTTTTTTTTTAAGTTCAACTTCAACCCCCTTTGGGGCGGGGGCGAGGGGAGTGATATATAACATTAAAAGAAAATAGTGTCGAATACATAGTTTTCGGGCTCGCCGGGGTGAATTGTACACTCCGGAATTTTAGTATCAGGAGACAAACCACGTGGGGGTAAGACAAACCAGGAACTCTTAGGGGCAGGGGGGGGCGAGGGGGCTGAGATATAAAAATCATCGAAAATAGTGTCGAATCCATACTTTTCGGGGTCGCTGAGATGAACAGTGACACTCCGGAATTTTTTAAAGTCCAAGTTCTGGCCCCTTCGTGGTGGGGGGCGATGGGAGAGTGATATATAGAAATAATAGTGTCGAATACATAGTCGCTGAGGTGAATAGTGACACTCAGGAATTTTTAGTATCAGGAGACAAACCACATGGGGGTAAAACACCCCAGGAACCCTTAGGGGCGGCGGGGGGGGGGGGGCAACGGGACTGAGATATTCAAATCATCGAAAGTAGTGTCGAATCCATAATTTTCGGGGTCGCTGAGATGAATAGTAACATTCCGATTTTTTAAAACTCAAAGTTTAGCCCCCTTTACGGTGGGGGAAGGGGGAGTGAGATATAATAGTAATCGAATATACTGCCGAATCCATAGTTTTCCGGGTCGCTGAGATTAATAGTAACATTCCGGATGTTTAAAGTCTAACTTCAGCCCCCTTTGGCATAGGGGGTGAGAAAGGGTGAAAAGATAAATTGTTAGAAATGACCGAGATAATGGACGTGTGTATGTTCCAGTATGACTTTCAAGTATGACTTACTACCTGGAAAACGTACTGTGGGAGTAGGACGCCCCTAGAACCACTAGGGAAGCGGATAAAATATTATCCACACTAATAAAAGGAAGTCTGTTTGGCGCGATCTATATGTACTATGTATATGTATATATATAAATTAAGGCATAAAAATGAAAACAGACGTAAATTAGTGAAACCATTTTAGGCATTTTAAAAATGTAAAACTTTGTACCAGACAACCTGATGACTTCAGAATCCCTAGAAAAATCTAAAATTCTCATCGTACTCTGAGGGGTACATGCTGGGAGTTTCAAACCTGCATAAGAACACAGTCGGTGATATTTATCCAGAACCTACAGCTTAAAAGTTTCCTTAAAGTCCTGATGTTTAACCCACTCCCCCATATCAAGATCCCAGCACAATCTCCCAGACAAGTTAGAAAATTGAAATTTTGCAAAATTATAGCTTTTAGCATGTAACCGACGGAAAATTTACGAGATGTTTAAAAATTTTATTTTTTACCCCCGAAAAATATCGAAATATGGAGGCAATTTTTAATGACGGTGCAGTCCTTCCTTTCGATGTATTTCGTGGCTAAACGGTAAGTCGTATCACAAAACGGATGGCACCATCTCCGTTCAATTTGGAGTGATCTACAACTTCTGTCCTATGACCTATTGTCGTATCTCTATCCCTTATACATTAAATTTTTCTCTATTTCTGGATTTACCTAAATTTTGCACTTTGTACACGTACAATTGATGGTTTGATTCACTTATAGGAAAGATGGGATCATCAAATTCTACACGAATATTGGCCCACCCAGTAGACATATGTGAGCCAAATTCTATGTTTGAAGCTGTCGCATAAGTATCTGAAAAGTAATGCACTGTGTGGAAATCTTACACAAATTTCACACTATTCAACGTTTCTAAAACATAATGAATTGTGGTAGACAAGTGCACCTGTCGTTATCATCACAACTCCACAACTCGCACTTTACATTGGAAACATCGTCTGCGGACATCTCTATGCTTTTTCTCGGATAACGCCAATTTACATGCAATTTAAAAATTATTATTAACTTCATGTACAGTAATTTACTTCGATATGCGTATACAATCTGGAATACCGTAGCGAAGCACGGGTACAATTGCTAGTAATATTATAAAAGGAAGTGTCTGTCTGTCTGTCTGTCTGTCTGTCTGTCTGTCTGTCTGTCTGTCTGTCTGTCTGTCTGTCTGTCTGTCTGTCTGTCTGTCTGTCTGTCTGTCTGTCTGTCTGTCTGTCTGTCTGTCTGTCTGTCTGTCTGTCTGTCTGTCTGTGCGCGATGCCCAGCAAAATCTATAACACGTAGAGATCTGAAATTTTGAACATAGGTAGATGGAAAGGGGTCCGAATGCACCTCGAAGCCGGAATTTGCATTTTCGCTTTCGTTAGTGAGTTATGAACGAAAAACTATCGGAAAACGTGCATTGAGATATAACAATCCAACGTGCTGTCACCAAGATTAAATGCATAGAGTCGCTGTCGCTAGGCAACGTACATAAGATAGGTAGAGAACACAATATTCAAGGAGCCATTTTACGTTCAGGACGTAGGAAGCTGTTTTTGGTCTTATATGGTGTGAGGGCATATGACGGTGTTGATGATGATTTGTCCGTCGGATCGGGACGTTAAGTTTTGAGCTATTCGAGAGGAGAGGCATATGTGCCGGCGCCGGGTTTCATCCTCTTCATTCTTGCTATCATATATCATGTCATTAATTTTGTTTCAACAAGCAACTTTTACAAGAATTACCAGATGTTCTACACAGTTACAAGTCTATCGAGACCTCTGCAGTGTTCAAAATAAAATTTCTGTATGTAATAATAAAGCAAGCATAATCTTCTTCTTCTTCTTACTATATATAAAAATGGATGTATGCATGTATGTGTGTGTGTAAATGACACATCTCCTCCTAAACCAGTGGAGCAATTTCATCCAAACTTGGCACACTTATGACTTACTATCTGGAGACGAGCACTGTGGGGGTAAGCCATCCGTAGCTCCCTTAGGGGTGGGAGCCAAGGGGGGACAAGGTACCAAATTATCGAAAAATGTGCCGAATCCACAGTTTTCGGGGTCGCTGAGATGAACAGTGACACTCCCGATTTTTAAAACTCAAAGTTCAGCTCCATTTCGCATGGGGGACGAAGGGTGAGTGACATATAGAATTAAACGATAATAATGTCGAATACATAGTTTTCGGGGGTCGCCGAGGTGAATTGTATACTCTGGATTTTTAGTATCAGGAGACAAACAAGTGGGAGTAAGACAGCCCAGGAACCCTTAGGGGCGGGGGGACGAAGGGGTGTCAGATAAACAAAATAACGAAAATAGTGTCGAATCCATACTTTTAAGGGGTCGCTGAGACGAATAGTGACACTCCGATTTTTTAAAACTCAAAGTTTAGCCCCCTTTAGGGTGGGGGCGAGGGGGGGAGTGATATATAAAATTAAACGAAAATAGTGTCGAATACATAGTTTTCGGGGTCGCTGAGATGAATAGTGACACCCCGAATTTTTTGTATCAGGAGACAAACCACATGGGGGTAAAACAACCCAGGAACCCTTAGGGGCGGTGGGGGGGAGCAAGGGGACTGAGATGTACAAATCATCGAAAGTAGTGTCTAATCCATAATTTTCGGGGTCGCTGAGATGAATAGTAACATTCCGATTTTTTAAAACTCAAAGTTTAGCCCGCTTTAGGGTGGGGGAGGGGGGAGTGAGATATAATAATAATAATCGAAAATACTGCCGATTCCACAATTTTCCGGGGCGCTGAGATGAATAGTAACATTCCGGATTTTTAAAGTCTAACTTCAGCCCCCTTTGGCATAGGAGGTGAGAAAGAGTGAAAAAGTAAATTGTCAGAAATAACCGAGATAATGGACGTGTGTTTGTTCCAGTATGACTTTCAAGTGTAAATTACTACCTGGAAAACGTACTGTGGGAGTAAGACGCCCCTAGAACCACTAGGGAAGCTGGTGAAATATAATCCACACTAATAAATGGAAGTCTGTTTGGCGCGATCTATATATACTGAACTATATATATACTGTACTATATATATATATTGTATATATAAATTAAGGCATGAAAATGAAAACAGACGTGAATTAGTGAGACCATTCTAGGCATCTTAGAAATTTGAAACTTGGTACCAGACAAGCTGATGTCTTCAGGGTCCCTAGAAAAATCTCAAATTCTCATAATTCTCTGAGGGGTACATGCTGGAAGTTTCAAACCTGCATGAGAACACAGTCGGTGATATTTATCCAGAACCTACAGGTTTAATGGGCTTAAAAGTTTCCTGAAAGTCCTGATTTTTAACTCACTCTCCCATATCAAGATCACAGCACAATCTCCCAGACAAGTTAGAAAATTGAAATTTTGCAAAATTATAGCTTTTAGCATGTAACCGACGGAAAATTTACGAGATGTTTAAAAATTTTATTTTTTACCCCCGAAAAGTATCGAAATATGGAGGCAGTTTTAATGACTGTGCAGTCCTTCCTTCCGATGTATTTCGTGGCTTAACGGTAAGTCGTATCACAAAACGGATGGCACAATCTCTGTTCAATTTCGAGTGGTCTACAACTTCGGCCCTGTGACCTTTTGTCGTACCTCTATCCCTTATACATTAATTTTTTCTCTATTTCTGGATTTACCTAAATTTTGCACTTTGTACACGTACAAATGATGGTTTGATTCACTTATAGGAAAGATGGGATCATCAAATTCTACACGAATATTGGCCCACCCAGTAGCCATATGTGAGCCAAATTCTATGTTTGAAGCTGTCGTGTATCTGAAAAGTAATGCACTGTGTGAAAATCTTACACAAATTTCACCCTATTCAACGTTTCTAAAACATAATGAATTGTGGTAGACAAGTGCGCCTGTCGTTATCATCACAACTCCACAACTCGCACTTTACATTGGAAACATCGTCTGCGGACCTCTCTATGCCTTTTCTCGGATAACGCCAATTTACATGCAATTTAAAAATTATTATTAACTTCATGTACAGTAATTAACTTCGATATCCGTATACAATCTGGAATACCGTAGCGAAGCACGGGTACAATTGCTAGTATTCATATATAGGCCTATATTCAGAATTCTCAAAAAGGACAAACGTTTAACAATCAGGCACGGTTATAGAACTATAAAATAATGGTTGAATTCAAGCATCCAATCAACGTGGGTATAACAACAACCAGTAGGCGATACTGACTGTGTTTACAAATACAATAAGGCGTGTTTTACCAGCTTGACATATCTTAATTAAAGATCAGGTACAGAGAAATTCAAACCCATCAACTACATGTAAATGACGACTACATTCCACTTAGTACATTTCTCAAATAACACAAAAGATTGTACGAAGTTGATAATTTCCCAACCATGATTTACACAAAGATGAAACTTACATGAAAGAGAACATAAATATTTACATTCATAATTTGAACTTTGAACAGAATACATACTTCCAGGAAGGGCAAAGATAAATAAAATTACAAGGGAGCGGAGTATGGTTTAGTGGTTAGGGTGATTATAGCTGCCACTCCCATGAGGCACGGATTTGATTCCCAGCTCTGCCATGAAATTTGAAAAGTGGTACGAAGTCTGGACTGGGGTCCACTCACCCTCGGAAAGGGTGATAGATTTCCACCTCAGCCATTCTTGAAGTGGTTTTCCGATGTTTCGCAATTTTCTCCAGGCTAATGCCGAGATGGTACCTAACTTAAGGCCACCGCCACTTCCTTTCCTCCTCCTTTGCTATCCCTTCCAATCTCCCATCCCCACAAGGACCCCGTTCAGCATAACAGGTGAGGCCAACTGGGCGGGGTAGTGGTCCTCCACCGCAGTTGTATAACAGACCAAATATCTCACCCTCCAGACACTGCCATTGAGGTGGTGGAGGTGGGATCATCCGCTGAGTCCAGGGGAAAAACAAACTCTGGAGTGCAAACGGATAAAATAATAATAATAATAATAATAATAATAATAATAATAATAATAATAATAATAATAATAATAATGACAAGAAAAGAACCCACAATCTGCACGTTCGTGGACTTCCAGAAAGCATACGACTCCATTGACCGGCAATAAATACGAACTGGACAACAAGACTCAAAAAAATCATCAGACTAACTCTCACCAACACAACTTCCCAAGTAAAATTCATGGGAAATATATCAGAAAAATTTCAGATAAAAACCGGTGTCCGACAAGGAGATGGACTTTCCCCGCTACTCTTTAACATAGCCCTGGACAAAATCATGAGAGAATGGGAACAAGCTCTAAAAGCTCAAGGAAATTGGCAACCATTAAGTATGACAAGAAAACATGTAAAAATCTCCTGTATCGCTTTCGCAGATGATCTCGCGATCCTTGCAACAAACGAAAAACGGCCAATCAGCCAAATCGAAACCCTCAAGAAATGCTCAGAAAAATTCGTCCTACAAATCAACCTTCTCAAAAACCAAGGTCATGTGCAACCACTGCAGCAGCCAGAATTTGAACCCGAAATTTGGCACAATCGAAAAAGTAACTGAGTTCCGATATTTCGGAAAATTATAGTGCCAACAGGAAATGAACAGAAGGACCTCGAAGTCCGCATCCAGAAAATGAAGAGAGCCCTCGGCCGAATGCAAAACATTTACAACAAAAAATGCCTTTCAATCTTCACCAAAATTCGACATTACAACACTGTGATCAAACCTGAAATACTATACGCGAGTGAAACACTGGATCTCCACAGGAAAACAGTACTCGAAGACATCCTTAAAGAGGAACGTAAACTCATCAGGAAAATTCTCGGCCCAAAACTGACTGACGAAAGATACAGACTGCAATCTCGTACAAAAACCGAGGAGCTCTCAAACCTTGCGGCCGACATCAGAAAAAGACGCCTGAAATTTTACGGACACATCAAACGCCTTCCAGAAAACAGACTGACAAGAATCTTACTTGAGGCAACAGAAAACATCAAAACGAATAGGTGGACAGCGGAAATCCGCCAAGACCTGGAAAAATCAGGAATCAAAGTGGCCGACATCTCTGACCGAACCTGCTACAGAACGAAAATCAACAAGTGGGAAGTAGAGTCAGAGAGAAACCACAAGAAGAAGACAGGACCTAAGTGGACAGAAGAACGAAGAACCACGATGAGAGAAAAATTGAAGGCTGCCTGGCAAAGAAGGAAATGCACAACTTGTAAGTGAGCTTTGCGTGATCGGTTTTCTGGTCTTTTCCGCATCTAATAATAATAATAATGATAATAATAATAATAATAATAATAATAATAATAATAATAATAATAATAATTGTGTTGGTGTTACGTCTCACTAATTATCTTTCCTCTTTTCGGAATCACCAAGGGGCCGTAATTTTGACCCGGAGTAAATCTACGGACACCCACTTTCTCTGCATTGCAAGGTGATAGCTACATGACACAAACCGCGCAGCCACTTAATTGGTAGTATCATTTTTTTTTGAGCAGCTTTAAATACCACCGGGCTGAGCAGTGATCGAACCTGCCAACTTCATCTTCAAAGGCCAGCGTTCTTCCATCTGACCTACTCAGCCTCGTGACCAGTCCTAATATTTTGCTAAAATATCTGGTAAATTGTAAGGGAGTCAAAAAACCTACGATTACCATACGACATATTCTTCTTCTCTCTCTCTTCGTCTACCACTATCCGCACACCCTGGTGTGATCGCGGGTGCGAACTGTACAGCAGATGTGGATTTGGCACTGTTTTACGGCCGGATGTCCTTCCCGACGCCAACCGATTGTGGAAGAAAGTATTCACTATTACGTGTTCCACTGGTGGTAGTTAGTGTGATTTGTTGTGTGAATGTGAAGAGGACTATGTTGGGACTAACACAAACAACCTGTCCCCGACCCAGATGAATTAACTCGATTAATGCGGTTAAAATCCTTGACTCAGATGAGAATCGAACCTGGGACCATAAAACCCGATGCCTCAAGCTGACCATTCAGCCATACACAGTTTCATCACAGGATATAAATAAATACATATCTTAATTAATAATTGTGAAAATCCCTAATAATAATTTCGTGTGGCTATTTCTAGCCGAGTGCAGCCCTTGTAAGGTAGACCCTCCGATGAGGGTGGGCGGCATCTGCCATGTGTAGGTAACTGCGTGTTATTGTGGTGGAGGATAGTGTTATGTGTGGTGTGTGAGTTGCAGGGATGTTGGGGACAGCACAATCACCCAGTCCCCGGGCCATTGGAATTAACCAATGAAGGTTAAAATCCCCGACCCGGCCGGGAATCGAACCCGGGATACTCTGAACCGAAGGCCAGTACGCTGACCATTCAGCCAACGAGTCGGACGTGACAATCCCTAAGACGTCATGAATGTCGTATTAAAGAAAGCATGTGTTCTGTGGGTTGGTTCCCAGCGTTGATATGAGAGTTCTTCTGTCTCCACTATTTCAGGAATGATTTTTTTTTTAATTTGCTTTTTGTCGCCGCGACACAGATAGCTCTTATGACGACAATGGAATACTAAAGGGCTAGGAGTGCGAAGGAAGCGAACTCGGCCTTAATTAAGGTACAGTCCCAAAATTTGCCTGCTGTAAAAATGGGAAAAACACGGAAAATAATCTTCAGAGCTGCAGACAATAGGGTTCTAACCCACTATCTCTGGATTGCAAGGTGATAGTTACATGGCACAAAACGCGCAGTCACTTAATCGATAGTATCTTCTTTAAATCTAGCCTTCTTTAGTATGTCGTTGAGTCTGTATGTTACACTTAACACGGGTTCTGACACCTTCAGAAGACAAAAAATCGAGTCAAGTTTACTTAGAAGCCATAACTTCCGGTTTCATCAGCAGTAATATACACTAGCTCTAGAACTGATCTACAGCGAATCTGGAGCTCAACTTATAATTATTTTGACTATTTAGCGAATAACTACAGTAGTCTTATACAATTAAAACAAACATGTACTGACAATAAAAGTGTAGAAATATTAAAAAATACCATTATTCAAAACTTAATCAGCACACATTTCCAATACTCACCTTATTCACATTATATATTTAAAAATAAATCAGAGTGTCCGACTATGTGGTGTAGTGGTTCGTGTGATAAGCTGCCACGCCCCGGAGAGCAGGATTCGATTCCCGGCTATGCCACGAAATTTGAAATGTGGTACGAGGGCTGGAACGGGGTCCACTCAGCCCCGGGAGGTTAACTGAGTAGATGGGAGTTCGATTCACACCTACAGCCATCCTTGAAGTGGTTTCCGATGGATTCCATCTTCTCCTCCAGGCAGATGCCGAAATGGTACCCAACATATGGCCATTTACAGCCCAGTTTGGTTTTTCCCTCGCACTCAGCGGGAGTTCCCACCTCTACCGCCTCAAGGGCACTGTTCTGGTGCCTGAGAAATTTCGTCCGGGATACAACTGTGATGGCGGGCCAGTAACTCGCCCAGACGACCTCACCTGTGCTATGCTTAACAAGGCCCTTGTGGGGAATGAGACGTTTGGAAGGGATTGGCGAGGAAGAAGGTCGGAAGCGGCCGTGGTGTTAGGTGCCATCTCGGAATTTGCCCGGAAAAGAAGTGGGAAACCACGAAAAACCACTTTGAGGATGGCTGAGGAGGGAATCCAACCCCCCCCCCCCTATACTCGGGTGACACCCTGAGACTGAGTGGACACCGTTCCCGTCCTCGTAGTAATTTTCAAATTTTTGGCAGAACCGGGAATCGAACCCGACCCTCCGGGGCTGACAGCTAATTACACAAACCACTTAAGTGAGGAGCCGTGCGTGAGTAAATGTAAGCAATTCTGAAGTCATTCAAGCTCCGAGGTTTTGCATCAACTTTTAAAACAGAGTCGTATAGCGACATGTCCCACTCTTCTTCGTAGCCATGATCGTCTAGTGGTTAGGACACTGCGTTGTGCCCGCAGTAACCCAGGTTCGAATCCTGGTCAATGCAGGGAGTACGTTTTCATTCCGGAAGTTGTTCCGTTAGCCGTTCTGAAAAACTTAATTTTATGCAAAAATATATAGATCGATCATCAGAGTATCGTAATTTAAATACCTCAAATAACATAATAACGTACACTGGTTAGCAATAACACAATTCTGGTCCACCTCTCTGGTGTAGTTGTTAGAACGACGACTAAAACGGGGCCCACTCATCTTCGGGAGGTCAAATGTGTAGAGAGAGGTTCGAAAAGTGGTACGAGGTATGGAACAGGGTCCACACAGCCTCGAGAGGGGGTTCGATTCCCTCCTCGGCCATCCTCGAAGTGGTTTTCCGTGGTTTACCAATTCTCTTCCAGGCAAATTCCAGGATGATACCTAACGTAAGGCCACGCCGCTTCCTTCCCTCTTCCTTGTCTGTCCCTTCCAATCTTCCAAACTCCACACAAGGCCCCTGTTCAGCATAGCAGGTGAGGCCACCTGGGCGATGTACTGGTCATTCTCCTCCGTTGTATCCTCCGACTAAATTCCTCATGCTCCAGGACATGGCCCTTAATGCGGCAGAGGTGGGATCCCTCGCAGAGTCCGAGGGAAAAACCAACTCTAGAGGGTAAAAAATTAAGAAAGAAAGAAAGAAAGGTCTGATCAATAACGGACTTCACACCTCATGTTAACGTTATTACTCGCAGTTCAATTTTTGAAACAAAACCCTTTGCAGGGGAGAAAGTTGAAGTGGATTGTAGCTTTTCAGATACTGCTGATTACCCGTCTTGAACGTGCAATCCTTCTTACCCAATTGATAAAGAGTGAATATATTAATATTCTAGCACATGTACCCGTGCTTCGCTACAGTATTTTACATTGTATACGGATTTCTTTGTAAATTACTGTAAAGGCAGTGAGTAAGACTATATTAAATTGCACCTGCAAACGGACTTCACCATCAGTCGACTCGTTCAGTGTTCTACGTGGTTGGTCCTGTGACATTTTCTCGTATTTCCTATATTTATGTGTTAGATTCAATTAGTCATTGAATGGGGTGAAATTTGGTACAGTTTTCACATACTACTTTATTTTTGTGATACTCATGTGACCCTGGAATCAAAAAATTTTGCGATCATATGGCCACTGACCATGTCAATGTGCGTGCCCAATGTCATGATGCATCTTTCCTACAAGTGTACCAAACGATAACATACACGTGTAAAACATACAAAATTAACTTGAACTCGAGAAATGCAGTACTATTTAACGAATAAGGGATAGAGATACGACAAAATGTCATAGGCCCAAATTTGTAGATCTCTCCAAATTGAAACGCGCTTTTGTGATACGACTTACGGTTTAGCCACCAATTATTCCGAAAGGAAGGTCTGCACAGTCGTTATAATTGCATCCATATTCCGATATTTTCCGGGGCCAAACGTTATACATTTGCATAGCCTGGAAGTTGTATTTCCTCAAAGAAAAGACTGTCCAGGTTTCGGGATTAGCATTCGCATACATACGGAGTAATTAAGGAGGAAAGTAATACAGTTGAGGAAGTTGAAATTAATAGAGAATAGGATTATAACTGAGCACAGCGGGATGAGTACAAATATTCGTATGTGAATTCCAAGTGAATATATTGGAAAATCAAATGCTCCCTCAATAAATTAAGCCGAAACAGAGGAGAAATTTAGGTGCAGGGATTCTTAAGTAAACAGATCAGATGATGACTAATGGTGTTATTACTTGAGCTATTCGAGGGCGGTTATAACCTCCACCGATATTCCGCCAATATCCCGCAGAATGGTCGATTGACGCCTCTCTTGTATTCTACCCAAGGAACAACCACGAATTTAAAGACATGATGAGGAAAATGGCAATATGTTACTTCTCTACTGGCAAGCACTCAGAGACGTTGCCATGGTAACATGTAGGTTCGTTGTCGGTCTGTCGGTCACTCAATGCAGAGCATGAAGCCCGCAGAAAATAGTTAATTCCTCCGTCATTTGAAGAGTAAGGTAAATTATGAACATACCGGAACTTGTTTATTATGAAGACGTGTTTCACATACGGTCCACGGAGTTTACAGAAAATCAATAGTATAAGAGAAGATGGAGGAAAACCGTTTTGGTTTTCCTATGAACCCTCCTCTATGCAAAGCTTTTAAAATGATGTGCATATCGAAACCTTCCTGGGGATGAGTATAATCTAAAAATGAAGTTTGGTTGAGATCCATCCAGCCGTTTCGCCGTGATGGTGGAACAAATGGACAAACAGACAAACAGACGAACAGACACGAAAAATAAAAACCACCGATTAGGTCTTGAGTTGACCTAAAACGGATAAATATCTGAAAAATTGGCAAAACAAACGAAATTACAGACAGCGGACCCCTACAACTGTATTTGTATAGATATTCCTCAAGATCGATTGTGGTGTCCTTTTTCCGTCCGAAAACCTAGTCCGGTACTATAAAAATAATAGTCAGGACGAAGATCTAATTTGTTACATACCGTACCTACCATAGTGCTGTGTTCATTTAGTTCACAACAATAAATTTTTAAAAAAATTTCGCCTCTGTGGTCTAGTGGTTAGTGTGATTACTTGGCGCCCCAGAGGCCCGGGTTCGATCCCCGGCTCTAATACGAAATATGAAAAGTGGTACGGGGGCTGGTCAAATGAGTAGAGGTGGGTTCGATTCCGCGAAGTGGTTTTCCGTGTTTTCCCACTCCTCCTCCTGGCAAATGCCGGGATGGTACCTAACTTAAGGCCACGGCCTATTCCTTCCCTCTCCTTTACCTGTCCCATCCAACCTTCCCATCCCTCCACAAGGCCCCTGTTCAGCATAGCAGGTGAGGCTACCTGGGCGAGATACTGGTCATTCTCCCCAGTTATATCCCCCGACCCAAAGTCTGAAGCTCCAGGACACTCCCCTTGAGGCGGTAGAGGTGGGATCCCTCGCTGAGTCCGAGGGAAAAACCGAACCTGGAGGGTAAACAGATGATGATGATGATGATGATGATGATGATGATGATGAGATAATTCTATTGCATTTGACGGTGATTAAATGCCTTCCACTTCCGGAGCGCTAGAAAACTCCTTGGGAAAAAATTCCGACACCCAGGCAACTCTTAAAAAACATGGCAAATGAGGGAGCATTAATATACAATGTATAGCAAAAATATTTTTTAAAATTCATGGTTTTCAAACTCAGTATTGAACTATGAACTATGAAATATTTGCTTCGAGTCGTTGTGAAACGGAGCTTATTTTAATCCTTATTTCTTCTTCTCCTTCTTAATCTGTTTACCTTCCAGGGTTGGTTTTCCCTCGGACTCAGCGAAGGATCCCACATCTACCGCCTCCAGGGACCTGTCCTGGAGCGTGAGACATTGGGTCGGGGGATACAACTGGAGAAATTGACCAGTACGTCGCAGAGGCGGCCTCACCTGCTACACTGAACAGGGGCCTTGCGTGGGGATGGGAAGATTGGAAGGGACAGGCAAGGAATAGGGAAGGAAGCGGCCGTGGCTTTAAGTTAGGTACCATCCCGGCATTCGCCTGTAGGAGCAGTGTGAAAGCACAGAGAACCACTTCAAGGGTGGCTGAGGTAGGAATCGAAACCCCTTCCAATCCGTTGGCACCCCGTGGCTGAGTGGATCCATTTCCAGTCCTCGACAGAGCCGGAAATCGAACCCGGGCCTCCGGGGATGGCAGCAAATCACGCTAACCACCACACCATAGAGGAGGAACTTCGTTTTATTATGGAGTATTTCTTTGTACGCTGCAGGGCAATTGAAATCTTTCTACTGTCACTGTTGCTACTCGACACAGATACTATGATGTAGGCCTACAGTATTTATGTTCAGTCTTCATTCCTAAGGCTGGTTGGATCCTCAACAGCTCCGCCATCAGCTGTCATAGATGGCCTAGGCATCACTGAAGAGGCGTACTAGCGCAATGCGGAGTACTGTAGTTTCCCGTTGCTTTTCTGGTTACTATCATAGTGCAAACAATGGTAGTTTTAGATTGGGATATTAAGAGTTGTTAAAACGCATTTTCTGTAATTGTAACAACGATCCAAATAAGGATATAACGTACCGTATTTTCTTTCAAAAAACGGGCCTAATGTGTGGTCAAGATAGGACGTTGGCCCTTATGACAGTAACGTCTGGAGAATGTTCGCCCCAGACTCATATTTTGTATTTTCTGGTTTTTCAGTGTGACTAAAACACCTGCCTTTTTGCCAGAATGTGAGTGTCATCAGAACTCAAAGTCTCAACTATTATAGACAAATTCAAACGCTAAACCGAATGTCCTTGTCTGATAACATGTTCTTATAATCTTGGAAATAACTAGATGTCATCAGAGCCATTTCATTTCAAGACTCTTAAATGTTGAACAAAAGGCTTTGTAAATCTGCGTGATGTCCACCTCTGTGGTGTAGTGGTTAGTGTGATTAGCTGCCGCCCCCGGAGGCCCGAGTTCTATTACGGACTCTGCCACGAGGGCTGGAAGAGGGTCCACTCAGGCACGGTATGTCAGAACAGTAGAAGGGGGCTCGATACAATAACCAGCCGACCTTGAAGTGGATTTCCGTGATTTCTCACTTCTCCGCGATGGTACGTAACTTAAGGCCACGGCCGCTTCCTTCCCTCTTCCTTGTCTATCCCTTCCAATCTTCCGATCCCCCACAAGGCTAATGTTCGCATAGCAGGTGAAGTCGCCTGGACGAGGTACTGGTCTCCCTCCCCAGGTGTGCCCTATCCTAAAGTCTTTTGCTCTGGGACACTGCCCTTGAGGCGTTAGAAGTTTGATCCCTCTCTGAGTCCAAGGGTAGAACTAACCCTGGAGCTCGGTATATCGGAAGGGATAGACAATGAAGAGGGAAGGAAGCGGCTGTGGCCTTATGTAAGGTACCATTCCGTCATTTTGCCTGGAGGAGAAGTGGGACACTTTCCTTGAGGCGGTGGAGGTTATGAGATTAAGCAGAAGGAAAAGAAGAATATAGTGTAAAGTAACAGCGTCCGAAATTCTTCAAGTAAAGATTTTCGACTGTTGATGCGGGTTTCTTTCGTAAAATGCTGTCTCAGCATTTGTGTGGACTAGATGGGCAGAGAGGGAGAAGAGAAAGTTTTGATAACCTACGTAGCGGATTGAAATAATTAGAATCGTATCCAGGTGAAGTCTGTCACCGTTATTCAGAGGATGAGCAAATTAATTGATCTTCGTCGGAAATTTACTAGACATTCGAGAAAAAAATGTTATCATACATTACATACATATATAATCATTATAGACTGTTATGCCTTTCAGCGTTCAGTCTGCAAGCCACTGTGAAATTAATAAACGTCGCCACTATCCTCGATTTGCAACTAGTGTTGTGGCCTCATTTAGTTATATACCCCTTATCTTTAAAACGTTAGAAACCGAGTCTAACCATCGTCGCCTTGGTCTACCTCTAATTCTCTTACCCTCCATAACCGAGTCCATTTAACCTATCCTCCTCCATTCGCCTCACATGACCCTACCATCGAAGCCGGTTTATGCGTACAGCTTCATTCATGAGTTCATTCCTAAATTAGCCTTTATCTCCTCATTCCGAGTACCCTCCTGCAATTGTTCCCACCTGTTTTAACCAGCAATCTTTCTTGCTACCTTCATGTCTGTTACTTCTAATTTATGAATAAGATATCCTGAGTCCACCCAACTTTCGTTCCCGTAAAGCAAAGTTGGTCTGAAAACAGACCGATGTAAAGATAGTTTCGTCTGGGAGCTCACTTTCTTCTTACAGAATACTGCTGATCGCAACTGCGAGCTCACTGCATTAGCTTTACGACATCTTGATTCAATCTCACTTACTTACCGTTCTGGGAGAACACACATCCTAAATACTTGAAATTATCGACCAGTTCTAGCTTTGTATCACCAATCTGACATTCAATTCTGATGAATATCTTACCTACTGACATCTATTTAGTCTTCGAGAGGCTAATTTTCATACCATACTCATTGCACCTATTTTCAAGTTCCAAGATATTACACTGCAGGCTTTCGGCACAATCTGCCATTAAGACCAAGTACTCAGCATAGGCCAGACTGCTTACTACATTTCCAACTACGGTAACTGAATCCCTCCCTGCCATTTTATACCTTTCAGCAGGTGATCCATGTAAACTACGAACAGCAAACATGAAAGATTACAGCCTTGTCTAACCCCTGTAAGTACCCTGAACCAAGAACTCATTCTACCATCAATTCTCACTGAAGCCCAATTGTCAACATAAATGCCTTTGATTGCTTTTAATAATCTACCTTTAATTCCATAGTCCCCCAGTATAGCGAACAACTTTTCCCTCGGTACCCTGTCATATGTTTTCTCTAGATCTACGAAACATAAACACAACTGCATATTCCTCTCGTAGCATTTTTCAATTACCTGGCGCATACTGAAAATCTGATCCTGACAGCCTCTCTGTGGTCTGAAACCACATTGGTTTTCATCCAACTTCCTGATCGCACCCTCCCTTCCAAGATGCCAGTGAATACTTTGCCTGGTATACTAATCAATAAGATACCTCGATAGTTGTTGCAATGCTTCCTGTTCCCTTGCTTATACATAGGTGCAATTACTGCTTTTGTGGAATCTGAAGGTACCTTACCAACATTCCATGCTAATTCTACTAGTCTACTAGCTGTAGTACCCGGCGTTGCCCGGATAGTTTTTGAATGTTTACTTTTAATATTTGTATTACCAGTTAGTTGAGTGTGAAGTGAATGCTTATAGAATTCTTTTTAAGATGTTGATTTTATGACTTATCATGTAGTTTTATAGTTATTTAGATGTATCTGACTTCAAGTTTTAGATTATTTAATTATCGAGTAAACACTAATCTCGGTCATTTTATACTATTTACTTTTAAGCCCTTCTCAGCTCCTGCCTCGATGGAGGCTGAACGTGGACTTAAACGCTATCCACAGCGTCACAGGTCGTATCAGCGACACATAAACAATGGATTTCGACATTAATATTGGTTATTTTCCTTATTTTTGCACGTCAGCCCCTCTCATTCCCCAACACCAGCGGGGGCTAGGTGTATCTGACCTCCACAGTAATGTTTTCTATATAGTAAGTCATGTGTATACCAAGTTTGATTGAGAGATATGTTAAAACATACACACATCCTTAATCTCTGTCTATTTGGACGTTTTCAATTTTTTGCCAGTTCTCATCCGCCTGCCGAGTAGGACTGAGCTTTATCTTAAACGGCATCCAGAGTGTTACAGTTCATCTCAGCGACCCCGAAAACTATGGATTAGACACAAATTTCGGTCATTTTGGTTAATATTTACATTTCGCCCCTACTTTAGAGGCTAGGAGTTTCTTACCCCTAGGGTATATTTCTCCAGACAGTAGGTCCAGTATACACACATGCGTCCATTCTCTCGGTCATTTTCGAAATTTTGTTTTTCACTTTTTCTCACCGCTATGCGAAAGGAGGCAGAATTTTGACTTCTAAAATAATTGAAGCGTTACTATTCATCTCAGCGACCCCGAAAAGAATGGATTCGACACTATTTTCTATTATTTCTACATCTCATCCCGTCGTAGGTGTGCTAGGGTTGTCATACCTCCACGCACTTTGTCTCCTGATAATAAGTCATAAGTGACCAAGTTTGTTTGAAATTGTTCCCGTAGTCCCGAAACGTATGGATTCAACACTAATATCGGGCATTTTCAGTCTTAATTACATTTCGTACCCTTATCTAAGGCTTCAAGGGGTGTCTTTCCCCCTTAGTATTTTTTTCAGGTATTAGGTAATATTTGCATTAAGTTCTGCTGACAGTTATACTGGAACGTACAAAAACATCCTTAGTCTCGGTCATTTGGATATTTTCTGTTCTTGACTCCTTCTCACCCGCCTGGCAATTGGGGATCACCTTGGACTTAAACGACAACCGGAGTGTCACTCCTCATTTAATCGACACCTAAAACCATGGATGTGACATTATTTTCGATTATTTTATATCTAACTCCCTTCCTAACCACTCACTACAAAAGGGGCCTTAATGTGGACTTTAAAAGTCCAGAGTGCCACTATTCACCTCAGCGACCCTAAAAACTGTGGATTCGACACTAATTACGATTATTTTTATATATCACCCCCCTTGTCCCCCACCCTAAAGGGGGCTGAACTTGAAATTAAGAATTTCCCGGGATGTCACTGTTCATCTAAGCGACCCTGAAAAGTATGGATTCGACTCTATTTTCGTTTATTTTTATATATGACCCCCCTTGCCCCTAATGGTTCCTGGGGTGTCTTATCTCCACGTGGTTTGTCTCCTGATACTAAAAATCCGGAGTGTCGCTATTCACTTTGGCGACCCCGAAAACTACGTATTCGACACAATTTTCGATTACATGTATATATCACTTCCCCCTCGCCCCAACGCCAAAGGGTCTGAACTTGGACTTTAAAAAATTGGAGTGTCACTATTCATCTCAGCAACCCCAAAAAGTATGTATTCCACACTACTTTGATGATTTTCATATCTCAAGCCCCCCGCCCCCACCCCTAATGTTTCCTGGGGTGTCTTATTCCCACGTGGTTTGTCTCCCGATATTAAAATTTCGGAGTGTTACTATTCACCTCGGCGACCCCGAAAACTGTATATTTGACACTAAATACTATTATTTTTATATCTCACCCCCCTTGCTCCCCGCCCCAAAGGGGAATGAACTTGGACTTTAAAAAATCCCGGGGTGTCACTATTCATCTAACCGACCCCAAAAGGATGCATTCGACATTACTTTCGATGATTTTTATATCGCACCCCTTCGCCCCCCGCCCCTATGGGTTCCAGGGGTGCCCTACCCCCACGTGGTTTGTCTCCTGATAGTAAAAATCCGGAGTGTCAGTATTCATCTCAGAGACCCCGAAGAGTACTTGACATTCTTGTCGATTATTTTTATACATCACTCCCCCCTTGTCCCCCACCCTAAAGGGGGCTGAACTTGGAATTTAAAAATTCCCGGGTTGTCACTATTCACCTAAGCGACCACGAAAAGTATGGACTCGACACTATTTTCGATTATGTGTATATATCACTCCCCCCCCCTCGCCCCCACCACAAAGGGGGCTGAACTTGGACTTTTAAAAATTCGGAGTAGGACTATTCATCTCAGCGACCCCGAAAAGTATGGATTCGACACTATTTTCGTATTTGTATATATGACCCCCCTCACCCCCGCCCCTAAGGGTTCCTGGGGTGTCTTACCCCCACGTGGTTTGTCTCCTGATACCAAAAATCCGGAGCGTCGCTATTCAGTTTGGCGACCCCGAAAACTTTGTATATATCACTCCCCCCTCGCCCCCACCCTAAAAGGGGGCTGAACTTGGACTTTTAAAAAAATCGGAGTGTCACTATTCATTTCAGCGACCCCGAAAAGTGTGGATTCGACACTATTTTCGTTTATTTTTATTTATGACCCCCTCGCCCCCCGCCTATAAGGGTTCCTGGCGTGTCTTACCCCAACGTGGTTTGTCTCCTGATACTGAAAATCTGGATTGTCGCTATTCACTTTGGCGACCCGGAAAACTATGTATTCGACACCATTTCCGATTATTTATATATATCGCTCCCCCTCGCCCCCACCCCAAAGGGGCTGAACTTGGACTTTAAAAAAAATTGGAGTGGCACTATTCATCTCAGCGACCCCGAAAAGTATGGATTCGACACTATTTTCATTTATTTTTTATATGACCCCCCTGCCCCCCGCCGCTAAGGGTTCCTGGTGTGTCTTAAACCAACGTGGTTTGTCTCCTGATACTGAAAATCCTGAGTGTCGCTATTTACTTTGCGACCCCGAAAACTATGTATTCGACATTATTTTCGATTATTTGTATATATCACTCCCCCCTCGCCCCCACCCCAAAGGGGCTGAACTTGGACTTTAAAAAAATTGAAGTGTCACTATTCATATCAGCGACCCCGAAAAGTATGGATTCGACACTATTTTCATTTATTTTTATATATGATCCCCCTCGCCCCCCCGCCCCCAGGGGTGTTTGGGATGTCTTACCCCCACGCGGTTTGTCTCCTGATACCAAAAATCCGGAGTGTCGCTATTCACTTTGGCGGCCCCGAAAACTATGTATTCGACATTATTTTCGATTATTTATATATATCACTCCCCCTCGCCCCCACCCCAAAGGGGCTGAACTTGGACTTTAAAAGAATTGGAGTGTCACTATTCATCTCAGCGACCCCGAAAAGTATGGATTCGACACTATTTTCATTTATTTTTATATATGACCCCCTCGCCCCCCCCCCCCGCCGCTAAGGTTTCCTGGGGTGTCTTACCCCCACGTGGTTTGTCTCCTGATACCAAAAATCCGGAGTGTCGCTATTCACTTTGGCGACCCCGAAAACTATGTATTTGACACTATTTTCGATTATTTGTATATATCAATCCCCCCTCGCCCCCACCCCAAAGGGGGCTGAACTTGGAACTTTTAAAAATATTGGAGTGTCACTATTCATCTCAGCGACCCCGAAAAGTATGGATTCGGCACTATTTTCGTTTATTTTTATTTATGACCCCCCTCGCCCTCCGCCCCTAAGGGTTCCTGGCGTGTCTTACCCCCACGTGGTTTGTCTCCTGATACTGAAAATCCGGAGTGTCGCTATTCACTTTGGCGACCCCGAAAACTATGTATTCGACATTATTTTCGATTATTTGTATATATCACTCCCCCCTCGCCCCCACCACAAAGGGGGCTGAACTTGGACTTTAAAAAAATTAGAGTGTCACTATTCATCTCAGCGACCCCGAAAAGTATGGATTCGACACTATTTTCATTTATTTTTATATATGACCCCCCTCGCCCCCCCGCCCCCAGGGGTGTTTGGGATGTCTTACCCCTACGCGGTTTGTCTCCTGATACCAAGTCATAAGTGTATCAAATTTGGTTGAAATCGCTCCAATGGTTTGGGAGGAGATGTGGTACAAACCCACCCACCCACCCACATACATACAATGACTTATATATATATATATAGATGAAGCCATTTCATCCCTGCCTTCCCACTATACTTCACTATTTCAGGTCTAACTTCACCTATTCCTGCTGCCTTATGACAATGGAGTTTATTTACCATCCTTTCCACTTACTCAAGCATAATTTCACCAACATCATTTTCCTCCTCCACATGAGCTTGACTGTTCGCAACACCACCAGGATGATTTCTTTACATTGAGAAGATGTTCAAAATATTCCCTCCACCTCTCCAGTGATTCCCTGGGATCAATTATGAGTTCACCTGAATTACTCAAAACACTGTTCATTTCCTTTTTCCCTCCCTTCCTAAGATTCTTAATTACTGTCCAGAAAGGTTTCCCTGCTGCTTGACCTAGCCTTTCCAGGTTGTTACCAAAATCTTCCCATGACTTCTTTTTGAATCCAACGACTATATGTTTCGCTCTGTTTCTTTCATCAACGTAGAAATCCCTGTCTGCCTCGGCCCCTGTTTGGAGCCATTTTTGATAAGCCTTCTTTTTACGTTTACAAGCTGCTCTCACTTCATCATTCCACCAAGATGTTCGCCTTTTCCCATCTTTACACACAGTTGTTCCTAGGCAGTCCCTTGCTGTTTCTACTACAGCATCCCTGTAAGCCACCCATTCACTTTCTATATCCTTAACCTGCTTATTGTCTACTGTTCGAAACTTCTCACTAATCATATCCATGTACTTCTGTCTAATTTCCTCGTCCTGGAGATTTTCTACCCTTATTCGTTTGCAGACAGATTTCGCTTTCTCTACCCTAGGCCTAGAGATACTTAGTTCAGTACAGATCAGATAGTGGTCTGTATCATCTACTAAAAATCCGCGGAAAACTCCTACATTCCTAACAGATTTCCTGAATTCGAAGTCTGTTAAGATATAGTCTATTATGGATCCGGTACCCCTAGCCTCCCATGTGTAACGGTGAATAGCCTTATGCTTGAAGAATGTATTCGTAACAGCTAAACCCATAATAGCACAGAAGTCCAGCAAACGCTTCCCATTCCCATTAGCTTCCATATCTTCCCCACATTTACCAATCACCCTTTCGTATCCTTCAGTTATATTTCCAACCCTCGCATTAAAATCGCCCATTAGCACTATTCAATCCTTGCTGCTGACCCTGACCACGATGTCACTCAATGCTCCATAAAACTTGTCATCTTCATCCTCATCTGCACCCTCGCATGGTAAATACACGGACACAACTCTAGTCCTAATTCCTCCAACTGACAAATCTACCCACATCATTTGCTCATTTACGTGCCTAACAGAAACTATGTTGCGTGCAATGGTATTCCTGATAAAGCGGCCTACCCCTGACTCTGCCCTTTCCTTTCTAACACCCGTCAAGTACACTTTATAATCTCCTATCTCTTCCTCGTTATCTCCCCTACCCGAATATCACTTACACCTATCACATCCAGATGCATCCTCTTTGCTGACCCAGTCAGTTCTACTTTCTTTCTTCCATAAGCCCCATTAATGTTGATAGCTTCCCATCGAATTCCATTTCGTTCGCCAAGTTGTTTCCAAGGAGTCCCTCGTCTGTCAAATGGGAGTGGAAATCCGTTACTCCCGTAGGTTCGAGGCCTGCTTAAAATGTTCTGAGCTCGGTAAATTCATGAAGCAGGATGCTACCCTACTTGCACATAGTCCAAGTGAGGATCTCTCCTCTAACGGGTTAAGGACCACCGGTGAATTTTACAGTCCTAGCCGCCTGAGCACAAGGAGGGCCAGGACACAGAATATGTCCGAGATGCCCACTCCCATTCCATAGCAACTGGTATCCCGACTCTCAGGACCACTTACTAGGCCACTCAGCCGTTGCCCATGGTTCACGAACTAGGACGTGACTACAGTATACCACAAAAATGAAATACAAAACACAACATGCCATAATTATGTAGTTACTTGAATATGCAATTGGCGGCTGAAGAACTGCTGAATGACCACTACTTACTCACAAAGATGCAAGCTCATTACCTCTTCAGTAGCTAACTCAGTCGGTGAAAGAGCTGAGAAGCCGACGTGACCGAAGACCAAAAACAGCAATCACAGCCTTTGATAAATACTGGTGACCTTTGATAAATACTGGTGAGTTTTACTATAAACCTTAGGCGTCGAGCATGAGAGCATCGGTGGTTCAGTGGTAGAATGCTCGCCTGCCACGCGGGCGGCCCTGGTTCGATTCCCGGCCGATGCAGGATAATTTTAACTTACACGCAATAAATTTGCTTACGTTCCACTGAACTCATTTTGCCTAAAATGTGAATATGGTATATGCATGGTGAAGAGTTCTACACAATAAAAGAGACGTAAATTTATAGTTTCGGGGAAATGAAAACCTCGTGTCCGCCTCTGTGGTGTAGTGGTTAGCGTGATTAGCTGCAACCCCCGGAGGTCCGGGTTCGATTCCCGGCTCTGCCACGAAATTTGAAAAGTGGTACGAGGGCTGGAACGGGGTCCACTCAGCCTCGGGATGTCAACTGAGTAGAAGTGGGTTCGATTCCTACCTCAGCCATCCTGGAAGTGGTTTTCCGTGTTTTCCCACTTCTCCACCAGACAAATGACGGGATGGTACCTAAGGCCACAGCCGCTTCCTTTCCTCTTCCTTGCTTATCCTTTCCAATCTTCCCATCTCCCACCACGGCCCCTGTTTAGCATACCAGGTGAGGCCGCCTGATCGATGTACTGGTCATTCTCCCCAGTTGTATCTCCCGACCCAAGTCTCACGCTCCAGGACACTGCCCTTGAGGCGGTAGAGGTGGGATCCCTCGTTGAGTCCGAGGGAAAAACCAACCCTGCAGGGTAAGCAGATTAACAAGAAGGAGAAGAAGAAGAAAATATTGAACTAGTCTATTCTTTATTGAAACAATAATAATACCTCTTTGCTTCATCTATCAGCTGAATGAGTACTTGGTTGAACAACACTCGACCACTCTGTACATATAGAGTCACTGTAAAGATCACAGAGAAATGGAGCGAGATAGCTGAAGTTAGTATATATACCACAGTCGTGTAGAGCAACGTGCAACCCCAGAAGTAGCCGTGATCGTCTAGTGGTTAGGACATTGCGTTGTGGCCGCAATAACCCAGGTTCGAATCCTGGTCACGGCAGGTTGTGAATTTTTACTCCGGGAAGTTCAAGAAAATATGATGCACACCACTGAAATTGAGAACCCTGGCTAGAAGAGGCGCAGTGGGTTAATGAAACGTGATAGATGGAGACTGGTAATAAAGATCTATCAAACGATCATCATATAATAGAGGCGTATGAGGATGTATTGTTACTAAATGTAGGCTATGTAGTCTCAAATACAAGCAACAATGGAAATAGTTACTTCTGTTTCTACTAGAGAAGAGAATACAATCATTACAAGTGCCACAGGTACAGATGATGGATCGTGCCCGCAAGGATATAGTTTGCCAAGTAGCTACCAGAGGCCACCTGACGTTGAAGACCACGGAGAAATGGAGCGAAACCGCTGACGTTAGCACCAGCCTATATAACACAGTCATGTAGACCAGCGCAGTACTCTTCTCGTAGCCGTGATCGTCTAGTGGTTAGGACATTGCGTTGTGGCCGCAATAACCCAGGTTCGAATCCTGGTCACGGCAGAGGGTATGTTTTAATTCCAGAAATTAATCCGTTAAACTTTCAGAAAAATAATTTAATGCAAAATGACATGGACCAATTATCAGAATATCTAGAATAGAAATAATAGACAGAATAAGAATGGGGAAAGTCTGAGTGCGGTGGAGGTCAAGTGGATGGAACACGGAAATTAAATATCACGCCAAGATACCTGGCATTCTATTTCGTCTCCTTCTTCTTTATCTGTTTTCCCTCCAGGGTCGATTTTCCCTCGGTCTCAGCAAGGGACCCCACCTCTACCGCCACAAGGGCAGTGGCCTGGAGCTTCAGAATCTGGGTCGGGGGATACAACTGGGGAGAATGACCAGTAACTCGCCCAGGCGGCCACACCTGCTATGCTGAACAGTGGCCTTGCGGGGGGGATGGGAACATTGGAAGGGATAGACAAGGAAGAGGGAAGGAAACGGCGATGCCCTTAAGTTGAGTACCATCCCGGCATTTGCCTGGGGGAGAAGTGGAAAACCACTTCCAGGGTGGCTGGGGTGGGAATAGAAGCCACCTCTACTCAGTTGACCTCTCGAGGCTGAGTGGACCCAGTTCCAGCCCTCGTACCACTTTTCAAATTTCGGTGCAGAGCCGGGAATCGAACCCGGGCCTCTGGGGTTTGCAGCTAATCGCATTAACCACTACACTACACAGGCGGACACCTGGTATTCACAAATGACAATTCAATGCGTCCCTCTCTGTGGTGTAGTTGTTAGCGTGATTAGCTGCTACCCCCGTAGGCCCGGGTTCGATTCCCGGCTCTGCCACGAAATTTGAAAAGTGGTACGAGGGTTGGAACGCTGTACACTCCACCTCGGGAGGTCAACTGAGTAGGGGTGGGTTCGATTCCCACCTCAGCCATCCCCGAAGTGGTTTTCCGTGGTTTCCCACTTCTCCTCCAGGCGAATGCCGGGATGGTACCTAACTTAAGGCCACGCTCGCTTCTTGCCCTCATCCTTACCTATCCCTTCCAGTCTTTGCATACCTTCACAAGGCCCCTGTTCAGCATAACAGGTGAGGCCGCCTGGGCGAGGTACTGGCCATTCTCCCCAGTTGTATCCGCCGACCGAGAGTCTGAAGCTCCGGGACACTGCCATTCAGGCGGTAGAAGTGGGATCCCTCGCTGAGCCCGAGGGAAAAGCCGAACCTGGAGGATAAACAGCTACAGATGATGATGATGATATTAATTCAATGCCACGAAGTAAGTTGAATACGACCATATAGGCCTACGGGAATGTAAAAACGTGAAGAAGTATGAACTAACCGCACAATGAACGGAAATCCAATATACTGTATATTCAGAATTCTCAGAAAGGACAAACATCCAAAAGTCAGCTACAGTAATTCAAATAAAGAATAACGCTTTGAATTCACGAAACCAATCAACGTGGGTATAACAACCACAAGTAGGCGATACTGACTATGTTTACAAATGCAATAAGACGTTTTCTTCAGCAGCTTGACATAATAGATCAGGTAAGGAGAAGGTCAAATCCAACAACTACATATAAATGACGACAGGCGTCCAAATAGAACGTTCCTCAAAGAAAATAGAAACGATTTGTATGAAGTTGATAATTTCCCAACTATGGTTTACACAAAAACAGAAGTTACATCACAGAGAAGATAACAATATACAAGCTTACCAACTTTTAACAGAATATAAACTCCCGGGAAGGTCAAACAGGAATACAATTACAGCCTCGGGAGGGGTTTTCGATTCCCACCTTTGCAATCCTCGAAGTGGTTTTCCGTGGTTTCACAATTTCCTCCAGTCAAATGCCGAAATGGTACATAAATTAAACCACCGCCACTTCCTTCCCTATCCCTTCCAATCTTCCCATCCCCCACAAGGACCCTGTTCACCATAACAGGCGAGGCCACCATGACTAGATACTGGTTCTCCTCCCTAAACGTATTCCAGATCAAATGTCACACGCTTCAGGACACTGCCCTTTAAGCGGTAGAGGTCGTAACCTCCGCAGAGTATGGGAGAGAACCAACCCAGGACGGTGAACGAATTAAGAAAAAAAAAAGAAAGAAAGAAAGAAAGAAAGAAAGAAAGAAAGAAAGAAAGAAAGAAAGAAAGGAAGGAAGAAAGAAATTTTTATAAGCATGTGTCTGTTTTGGGACAGATGCCATACACTGATACGCGCGCGCGCGCGCGCGCGCGCGCGTGTGTGTGTATGTGTAGGCTGATAACGGTTGATATTTTTATAAAATTTAAGGGTAGGACGGCGATTGATTTAGAATCCTTGAGGCCTGAAATATGTTCTCTCCCATGATTTTCCTAGAGACAGTTCGAAGTCATTTGGGGGAAAGTCAACACTCTGTGTAACCTTTGACAAAAACTGTGTTAGAACTTGGGACGCCCAAAAGGGGCAATACAGTATGTACGTATTTTATTCGTACGGGCTGTTTGCTTTAGTGCCTCAACGCACTGTCAGAAAATAATAAAAAGAAAAGGATTTTGTTTACTGAACATATATTCAACAAAGCTTTCAGAAAACATATAGCTACTATATCTGTTTTCAACCATATTAACAAAACATACAGCTTCTAATAAAGAAAAGACCGAGCCCGATAGCTGAAGTCGCTTAAGTGCGGCCAGTATCCAGTATTCGGGTGATAGTAGGTTCGAACCCCACTGTCGGCAGCCCTAAAAATTGTTTTCCCTGGTTTCCCATTTTCACACCAGGCAAATGCTGGGGCTGTACCTTAATTAAGGCCCCGGCCGCTTCCTTCCCACTCCTAGCCCTTTCCTGTCCCATCGTCGTCGCCATAAGACCTATCTGTGTCGGTGCGACGTAAAGCAACTAGCAAAAAAAAAAAAAAAAAGAAAGAAAGAAAAGGGCACCCATAATCTTGTATTTTTCCTATTCGTGCAAGCAAATTGAACACATGAAATAAACAAACAATAAAGGGTAGGCCTACCTGGAACATGTTAATATCTAGTGGAATGTACCCTAGCCTTTATAACCGCCAGACATCGTCACCGCATAGAATGCACTAATTTCTTGCACACGTCAGAGCTTATTTTCTGCCATTCCTGAAGACTCATACTTTTAAATTCCTCCTTCGTACACGCACGTTGCCTACGAATATTCCTCTTTAACATACCCCAAAGATCTTCCACAGGATCTAAATCCGGAGACTGGTTAGGTCTTCTAAGCTGCTTACGAATGTTCCAGATCAACCATGTCTTATTAATATCAGCAAAGTGTTTTGGGTCATTATCATGCTGGAACGTATAAACAGGACACATCCCCATTTTTTCGGCACTCTGCTTCACGTTTGTCCTCAGAATTGCATTATAGCCCTCCTTGTTCATTATTTCGTCAATGAAATATATGTTACCTACACTTCTGGCTAACATACAGCCCCAAATTATCACAGACCCACCACCGTATTTTACAATTGGGAGAGTATTTGCCAAATCATTGTCCGTACCAATTTTTCTCCATATTCTGCGGATGCTACCTGACCCGAAAAGGTATATTTCAGTCTCATCAGACCAGATAACGTCATTCCAGAATTCCTTTTCCTTATTTATATGCTCCTTAGCGAATGTCAGTCTAAGCAGTCTGTTTTTTCTACTTATGTAGGCCTATGGCCTTTTCCGAGAGATTTTTCCATAGTATCCAAGCCGATGTAGGATCCGACGGATGGTGGAGTTGTTGATCTTCTTTCCAGGTCGCTCCTCCGTGAGTTGCATCAATATTGGTGCACTTAATTTGGAATCTGACTTTTGAAGTCGAACAAAAATGTTCCTTTCCGCTAAGCACTTTCTCCTGGGTTGACTGGGAGTGTTCTTAACAGTGCCTTTCTATTTAAATTTATCAACCCCATATTGCACCGTAGAATGTGTTCTATTGACCAGCTGTCTAATTTTTTGTAATGAAAATCCTTGAAGTGGCACTTAATGTACAGTATAGTGTTCTTAAGCTCGGTACTTAAGTCTGCACTCCTGCCCATATAATAATGGCGTATGGTCTCCGGAGAGGCCTGGTGCAGGTCTTTTTCTAGTAGACACTCCTACCCATGTCCAGCACAGATAAACTTTTTTTTCTTTTTTTGCTAGCGGCTTACGTCGCACCGTCACAGATAGGTTTTATGGCGACTATGGGATAGGAAAGGCCTAGGAGTTGGAAGGAAGCGGCCGTGGCCTTAATTAAGGTACAGCCTCAGCAATTGCCCGGTGTGAAATTAGGAAACCACGAAAAGCCATCTTCAGGGCTGCCGATTGTGGGATTCGAGCCTACTATCTCCCGGCTTCAAGCTTACAGCCGCGCGCCTCTACGCGCACGGCCAACTCGCCCGGTCACAGATAAACTAGGAAGGAGAATAACACACTTGGCAAGTCGTATGCCGTCACAGACTTCTCCGTGCATCGCAAATACACGGCGCGCATCATCCTGTCCATGTATACGAATTCAATTGGTACACCCGTTTGTCGATGCCGGCACATTCATATAAAATCTTCCTGCCTGTGTGTAGATAAGTATGGTTTTGACTAACGAATTAGCATTGACGAATCGTGTTTATGTCCGTAATGTACGTTTTGTTTCAGTTTTTCAATCATTAATGTGAATATACGAGACTTCATAAGAAATTGAAGCCTGTACGAATAACAGAGCCACATACTGTATATTGGTCCTATCACAACGTTACCCGGGGTTAAACACTTTCAGAACTATGCTCACATAACTTTGTCACCGAGCAGCGGGTCTCTCAATAAGTGATAAGCGGGCATAGGAATTGTTCCATTTTCGTTCTCCAAGACAAGACATCCGTACATTTGACCATCGGCGTGCGGTATCGGTTGTTTAGGGGTAGAATGTTCGCCTGCCAAAGGGTCGGCCCGGGTGCGATTCCTGGCCGATGCAGTTCAATTTAAATTCACACCTGAATAAAAATCTTCATAAACAGTTTCCTCTGTAAACAGTGCTGATGTCCACCTCTGTAGTGTCGTGGTTAGCGTGATTAGCTGCCAACCCCGGAGGCCCGAGTTCCATTTCCGTCTTCGCCATGACAATTTGAAATGTGGTACGAGGCTGGAGCGGGGTCCACTCAGCATTGGGAAGTCAAATCAGTAGAGGTGGGTTCGATTCCCACCTCATCCATCCTAGAAGTGGTTTTTCCGTGGTTTCCTACTTCTCCTCCGGGCCAATGCCGGGATGGTACCTAACTTAAGGCACCGCGGCTTCCTTCCCTCTTCCTTGTCTATCCCTTCCAATTTTGTCTTCCCCCCACAAGGGATGTCACATCCATGCTCTACCTAGCCTGTCTTACAGTAGAATTGGATAAATGTAGGCTATAAGGGCCATAAATTCATATTGTAGTTTGGCGACCACAGGGCCTATGACTGAGTTTAACATTAGCTCCACTTACTCGTGCAAGGCCCCTCAGTTTCATGTCTTCTTCCCGACCTCTCTTGGTCGTCACTTATTCGTTTCCGAGCGCGATATTACAATTTTTTCGAGGGCTATGGCGTCTTTAATTTTCACGCCCTCCGGTGGGCGTCTATTTTATCGATACTTTCATTCTTCGAACTACTCTGACTTTCACCAGGAGGTTTCTTGCTGTGATTTGAGCTACGGAGCAGGTGAGAGAAGTTTATTTCAACACAGTTACTGAGAAAGAATGTCCAGTAACCCTATGGTTTTTAATCTGTAGTCCGCGGATCACGAGAGGTCCCTGAAACAAGAATTGTGGGGAGGAAAGTTGTTCTTTTCACACAGAAGGATTTTTTAAATATTGTAACAATGTTAGAAGTGTTGTTGTGTCTGGTTAAACATGGGAAAGATCTAATTTATTTACATTCCTAATATAGTAGAGTTTTTATTTCGTTCGCCACTTCTTCTTCTTCTTCTTCTTCATCTTTATCCCGTTACACTCGGGGGTCGGTTTTTCCCTCAGACTCAGCAACGGATACCACCTCTACCGCCTCAAGGGCAGTACCCTGGAGCGTGAGACATTGAGCCGGGTGATACAACTGAGAAGGAGGGCCAGTGCCTCGACCAGGCGACCTCACCTGTTATGATGAACAGGGGCCCTGTGAGGGATGGGAAGATTGGATCGGACAGCCAACGAAGAGGGAAGGAAGCGGCCGTGGCCATTACTTTAACCCTGACAGTAACACCATACGTTTTTCTGACGTGTTGTGCGAATGAATGCCATCTATTCCTCTTAAGAAGGGGAGAGTTATCTCCCACACCACCTCTATTCCTTGTTCATTCCATCTGGTAACTTTAATGTAACTTTAAATAATAGGCTTTGACTGACACGTCTTCGAAACGTGTGGTGTAACTAAAGCGATATTTATAGACGTGTTACTGTCAGGGTTAAGTACGCATTTGCGTGGAGGAATAGTCGGAAAAAACAAAAACCACTTCGAGGATGGCTGAGAAGGGAATTGAACCCTCTACTCAGTTGACCTCCCGCTGCTGAGTGGACACCGTTCCAGCCCTCGTACCACTTTTCCAATTTCGTGGCAGAGCCGGAAATCGAACCCGGCCCTTCGGGAGTGGATTCTAATCACACTAACCACTACACCACAGAGGTGGACGGACTACTTATTTTTGCATAAAATTATGTTTTTCAGATCGTGTAACGGAATATCTTTTGGAATAAAAGAGCACTCCCTGCCGTGACCAGGATTTGAACCTGGATTATTGCGGCAAGAACGCAATGCCCTAACCACTAACCGATCACGACTACGAAGTATAGTGAATGCACCCGCTATACGACTGTCTTATATTGGTCAGTGTAAAACCTCGGCCCATGATTCAGTTTAGCATTTTTTGCTTCTATTTACTCGCGCACGACTCTTCATGTTCATATTTCCTGCCGGACCTTAAAAATTTCCAACCACCATCGTATTAGGTTTGAGAGGTCTAGACCTTCATTCTCATAAATATGATTGTTAATAAAGGGTACAGGTCTCTGCACATGGTTATGAGGGTATTTAGCTGTTGTAGTAAGGATCTAAAGTAGAGGGCATATAAGTCTCTGGTAAGACCCTAACTAGAGTATGATTCCAGTGTATGGGACCCTCACCAGGATTACTTGATTCATGAACTGGAAGAAATCCAAACAAAAGCAGCTCGATTTGTTCTGGGTGTTTTCCGATAAAAGAGTAGCGTTACAAAAATGTTGCAAAGTTTGGCCTGGGAAGAAATGGGAGAAAGGAGACGAGCTGCTCGATTAAGTGGTTTGTTCTGAGCTGTCAGTGGAGAGATGGCGTGGGAGGACATCAGTAGACGAATAAGTTTGAGTGACGTCTTTAAAAGTAGGAAATATCACAATATGAAGATAAAGTTGGAATTCAAGAGGACAAATTGGGGCAAATATTCGTTCATAGGAAGGGGAATTAGGGACTGGAATAACTTACCAAAGGAAATGTTCAATAATTTTCCAATTTCTTTGCGATCATTTAAGAAAAAGCTAGGAAAACCACAGATAGGGAATCTGCCACCTAAATGCAAATCAGTAGTGATTGATAGATTGATTGATTGATTGATTGATTGATTGATTGATTGATTGATTGATTGATTGATTGATTGATTGATTGATTGATTGATTGATTGATTGATTGATTGATTGATTGATTGATTGATTGATTGATTGATTGATTGATTGATTGATTGATTGATGTCTTTCATTTTACACTCTTGGTGACGCTTTCTCTCGTCGATCCTTTCATTGTTGGATGGATCAGACTGCTCTCACTTCTGTCTCTGATTGACGTTTAGAGAAGATGATTGAGCAGTTGTACTTCCTCTTTAAACAAGAATAGCCCCCACCTAGCAGTATATTTTACAGTGTATGGTCGTTTATTTTAACACATCTGAACATTTACTCTCCCGCTGCCTTCTATGATCCACCAGTTGATCTCAAGAGGACTTACAAGTACGAAAAAGCGTCAGATAATGTAGGATGTATAAGAAATGTCGTCAATAACAAAAATTTACGATGTTTCAAGAGTAGACTCAAGCATTCTGTACATTGTGTGTACATATCCATATGATACTGTCATATTTTTTTGCCCTGTAAATTGTAGTATTAAGGCATCTGCAATATTTGAGGTATGTGTGAATTTGTACAATACTAAGATTACTGTATAGTCAGTAATTGGACCGCTCCATCTATTGCAAATTATAGTGTGAAATTTTCAGCTACTGAAGGAAGGTATGAATTTGTATATGGTGGTGTGGTAATGTTAAGCTGGTCCACCTATAGTATTGGAAGCACTGGAAATACTTAAGTTGTGTGAATTTGTATATGATGATGATGGATTTACAATGCTAAACTAGTGTCATTTCTTGTAATATCTTCTTTCCACCGAATTGCTTGTTGTTGTTGGCTAATTATATTTTAACCTTCTTTACTCTGTTATCACATTACTACACCACAGAGGCTAATCGGTCTATATATATTTCTTTCTTTCTTAATCTGCTTACCCTCCATGGTTTGCTTTTCCCTCGGACTCAGTGAGGGATCCCACCTCTACCGCCTCAAGTGCAGTGTCCTGGCGCGTGAGATATTGGGTCGGGGGATACAACTGTTGAGGATGACCAGTACCTCGCCCAGGCGGCCTCACCTGCTATGCTGAACAGGGGCCTTGGTGGGGATGGGATGGTTGGAAGGGATATACAAGGAAGAGGGAAGGAAGCGGCCGTGGCCTTAAGTTAGGTACCATCCCGGCATTTGCCTGGAGGAGAAGTGGGACACTTTCCTTGAGGCGGTGGAGGCTATGAGATTAAGAAGAAGAAAAAAGAACTCGGTGTGATCATAATATAGTGTAAAGAAAGAGCGTCCGAAATTATTCAAGTAAAGATTTGCGACTGCTGATGCCGATTTTTTATCGTAAAATCCGCCTCTGTGGTATAGTGGTTAGCGTGATTAGCTGCCACCTCCGGAGGTCCTGGTTCGATTCCCGGCTTACGAGGGCTGGAACGGGGTCCACTCAGCCTCGGGAGGTCAACTGAGTAGAGATGGGTTCGATTCCCACCTCAGCCATCCTGGAAATGGTTTTCCGTGGTTTCCCACTTCTCCTCCAGGCGAATGCCGGGATGGTACCTAACTTAAGGCCACGGCCGCTTCCTTCCCTCTTCCTTGCCTATCCCTTCCAATCTTCCTATCCCTCCACAAGGCCCCTGTTCAGCATAGCAAGTGAGGCCGCCTGGGCGATGTACTGGTCATACTCCCCAGTTGTATCCCCCGACCAAGAGCCTGAAGCTCCAGGACACTGCCCTTGGGGCGGTAGAGGTGGGATCCCTCGCTGTGTCCGAGGGAAAAGCCGACCCTGGAGGGTAAACAGATGATGATGATGATGATGATGATGATGATGATGAAAATGCTATCTCAGCATTTGTGAGGACTAGATGGACGGAGAGGGAGATGAGAGAGTTTTGATAACCTACGTAGCGGACTGAAATAATCAGAATCGCATCCAGGTGAAGTCTGTCACCGTTATTCTGAGGATGAGCAAATTAATTGACATTCGGGAAAAAACCTCGGGTAAGGTTACCATGCCTGTATCAAATACAAAACACAACATGCCATAATTGTGTAGTTACTTGAATATGCAATTGGCGGCTGAAGAACTGCTGAATGACCACTACCAGCTCACAAAGATGCACTAGCTAACTCAGACGGTGAGAGAGCTGAGAAGCCGACGTGACCGTATACAAAAAGTAACAGTCACAGCCTTTGATAAGTACTTGTAAGTTTCACAATAAATCTCCAACGCCTATCACGCGAGCATCGGTGGTTCAGTGGTAGAATGCTCGCCTGCCACGCGGGCGGCCCGGGTTCGATTGCCGGCCGATGCAGAATAATTTTAACTTACATGCAATAAATTTGCTTACGATCCACTGAACTCATTTTGCCTAAAATGTGAATGTGGTATATGCATGGTAAAGAGTTATACACAATAAAGGAATGCTAGCCCATCGAGATGTAAGTTTATAATTTCGCGGAATTGAAAACCTCGTAGAGCTATGTAGTGAATTTATTGAAGGTCCGGGTGCGATTCCCGGCCGATGCAGTTCCATTTTAATTCACACCTGAATAAAAACCTTCATTAAAAAGTTTCCTCTGTAAACAGTGCTGATGTCCGCCTCTGTGGTGTCGTGGTTGGTGTGATTAGCTGCCAACCCCGGAGGCCCGGGTTCGATTCATGTCTTTGCCACGAAAATTTGAAAAGTGGTACGACGGCTGGAACGGGGTCCAATCAGCCTTGGGAGGTCAAATCAGTAGGGGTGGGTTCGATTCCCACCTCAGCCGTCCTAAAAGTAGTTTTTCCGTGGTTTCCCACTTCTCCTGGAGGCAAATGCTGGGATGGTACCTAACTTCCTTCTGTCTCCCTGTTCTATCCCTTCCAATCTTTCCACCTCCCACCAAATCCCCTGTTCGGCAGGTGAGGCCGCCTGGACGAGTTACTGGTCATCTTCCCCAGTTGCATCCCCTGACCCAATGTCTCACGCTCCAGGACACTGCCCTTGAGGTGGTAGAGATGGGATTCCCTCACAGAGTCCGAGGGAATAACCGAACCTGGAGGGTAAACAGATGATGATGAGGAATGTGGTCAACTGAGTAAAGGCGGGTTCGATTCCCACCTCCTGGAAATGGTTTTCCGTGGTCTCCCACTTCTCCTCCAGGCAAATGCCGGTATGGTACCTAACTTAAGGCCACGGCCGCTTCCTTCCCTCTTCCTTGCATGTCCCATCCAATCTTCCATCCCCCACCAAGGCCCCTGTTCAGATAGCAGGTGAGGCCGCCTGTTCGTGGTACTGGTCATCCTCCACAGTTTCATCCCTCAACCCAGAGTCTGAAGCTCCAGGACAGGAATGTGTATATGTGTTGGGGTTATTTGCGTGTTTGTTCAGTGTGGAATACTCAAGGGAGAGCCTCTTGAAAACCACATACCGGTATGATTCATCATCATCATCATCTGTTCACCCTCCAGGTTTGGTTTTTCCCTCGGACTTAGCGAGGGATCCCTCCTCTACCGCCTCAAGGGCAGTGTCCTGAAGCTTCAGACTCTTGTTCGGGGGATACAACAGGGGAGTATGACCAGCACTTCGCCACTTTCAGGATGGCTGAGGTGGGAATCGAACCCACCTCTACTCAGTTGAACCCCGAGGCTGAGTGGACCCCGTTCCAGCCTTCGTACCACTTTTCAAATTTCGTGGCAGAGCCGGGAATCGAACCCGGGCCTCCGGGGGTGGCAGCTAATCACGCTAACCACTACACCACAGAGGCGGGCCCGGTATGTTTCAAAATATTTTTATTTTTTGAAGTGGGGATGGGTTACAGCACACAACTGATTTTCTGCACCAGCCGCCACTGCTCTCTGGCCAGAAGAGGCGCAGTGGCTGAATGTAAGGTGATAGATGAAAGGGACTGGTAATAGACATCTATCAAGTGATCTTCATATAAAAGCTTATGTGGATGTAGTTTTACTAAATATATGGTGTTTGAAATACAAGCAACAATAGAAATAGTCTTAATTTTACATTTAAAAAAAGAATACAGTCATTGCAAGTGCAACCGGCATAGATGATGGATTGTGGCCGCAAGGAAATACGTAGTCGCCAAGTAGCTACCAGAGGCCACCTGTCGTTCAAGAAGACCATGGAGAAATGGAGGGAGACAGCTGACGTTAACACCATCCATTATAAGATAGTAGCGTAGTGCGGTGTAGCATTCTTCTCTTAGGCGTGATCGTCTAGTGGTTAGGACATTGCGGTGTGGCAATAACCCAGGTTAGAATCCTGCTCACGGCAGGGAGCGTGTTTTTATTGCAGACATTATTCCGTTAAACTTTCTGAAAAAGTTAATGTAATGCAAAAATTACATAGACTGCTCATCAGATTATCGAAAATTAAGTACCTGAAATAACACAATTACTCATTGCGTCGTGAGATCATACCATGTAGAATAGATATGGAGAAGTAAAATACAGAATAAGAATAGTACGTAGGGCTGATTGTGAATGTGGTATATGCATGGAAATGAGTTATACACAATAAAGGAATGCTATCCCATCGAGATGTAAGTTTATAATTTCGGGGAATTGAAAACCTTGTAGAGCTATGTAGTGAACTTATTGAAGGTCCGGGTGCGATTCCCGGCCGATGCAGTTCCATTTTAATTCACACCTGAATAAAAACCTTCATTAAAAAGTTTCCTCTGTAAACAGTGCTGATGTCCGCCTCTGTGGTGTAGTGGTTAGCGTGATTAGCTGCCACCCCCGGAGGTCCGGGTTTGATTCCCACCTCAGCCATCCTGGAAGTGGTTTTCCGTGGTGTCCCACTTCTCCTCCAGGCAAATGCCGGGATGGTACCTAACTTAAGGCCACGGCCGCTTCCTTCCCTCTTCCTTGCATGTCCCATCCAATCTTCCCATCCCTCCACAAGGCCCCTGTTCAGCATAGCAGGTAAGGCCGCCTGGGCGCGGTACTGGTCACCTCCCAAGTTGTATCCCCGACCCCGAGTCTGAAGCTCCAGGACACTGCCCTTGAGGCGGTAGAGGAGGGTTCCCTCGCTGAGTCCGAGGGAAAAACCCACCCTGGAGGGAATACAGATTACGAACGAACGTAGGGCTGATTGCAGTGGAAGCATAAGTACAGGGCGGTGGAGGTCAACTGGGCACAAGGAAATGAAATATCACGTCAAGATTCCTGGTATTCGCAACTGACATAATTCAATGCCATGAACCATAATCAGGACTGTAACAAAATTGAAGAAATTCAAGGGGAGTAAGAACTAACCTCACAATGAACAGAAATCCATGATATAGCCATATATAGGCCTATATTCAGAATTCTCAAAAAGGACAAACGTCCAACAATCAGGCACGGTTATAGAAATATAGAATAATGGTTGAATTCAAGCATCCAATCAACGTGGGTATAACAACAACCAGTAGGCGATACTGACTGTGTTTACAAATACAATAAGGCGTGTTTTACCAGCTTGACATATCTTAATAAAAGATCAGGTACAGAGAAATTCAAACCCATCAACCACATGTAAATGACGACTACATTTCAATTAGTACATAATTATTATTATTATAACAAGAAAACAACCCACAATCGGCACCATCGTGGACTTCCAGAAAGCATACGACTCCATTGACCAGCAATGAAGACTGGTCAAGAAGACTCAAAAAATCATCAGACTAACACTCACCAACACAACTTCCCAAGTAAAATTCATGGGAAATATATCTGAAAAATTTCAGATAAAAACCGGTGTCCGACAAGTAGATGGACTTTCCCCACTACTCTTTAACATAGCCCTGGACAAAATCATGAGAGAATGAGAACAGGCTCTAAAAGCTCAAGGAAATTGGCAACCATTAAATATGACAAGAAGGCATGTAAAAATCTCCTGTATCGCTTTCGTAGATGATCTCGCGATCCTTGCAACAAACGAAAAACGGCCAATCAGCCAAATCGAAACCCTCAAGAAATACTCCAAAAAATTCGGCCTACAAATCTCGTTCTCAAAAAACCAAGGTCATGTGCAACCACTGCAGCCTCCAGAATTTGAACACGAAACTTGGCACAATCGAAAAAGTAACTGAATTCCGATATCTCGGAAAATTATAATACCAACAGGAAATGAACAGAAGGACCTCGAGGTCCGCATCCAGAAAATGAAGAGAGCCCTCGGCCGAATGCAAAACATTTACAACAAAAAATGCCTTTCAATCTTCACCAAAAATCGACATTACAACACTGTGATCAAACCTGAAATACTATACGCGAGTGAAACACTGGATCTCCACAGGAAAACAGTACTCGAAGACATCCTTAAAGAGGAACGTAAACTCATCAGAAAAATTCTCGGCCCAAAACGGACTGACGAAGGATACAGACTGCAATCTCGTACAAAAACCGAGGAGCTCTCAAACCTTGCGGCCGACATCAGAAAAAGACGCCTGAAATTTTACGGACACATCAAACGCCTTCCAGAAAACAGACTGACAAGAATCTTACTTGAGGCAACAGAAAACACCAAAACAAATAGGTGGACAACGGAAATCCGCCAAGACTTGGAAAAATCAGGAATCAAAGTGGCCGAAATCGCTGACCAAACCTGGTACAGAACGAAAATCAACAAGTGGGAAGTAGAGTCAGAGAGAAACCACAAGAAGAAGACAGGACCTAAGTGGACAGAAGACCGAAGAACCACGATGAGAGAAAAATTGAAGGCTGCCTGGCAAAGAAGGAAATGCACAACTTGTAAGTGAGCTTTGCGTGATCGGTTTTTTGGTCTTTTCCGCATCTCATAATAATAATAATGATCATAATAATATTAATAATAATAACAATAATAATAATAATTAATAATAATAACTAATAATAATAGTAATAATAATAATAATTGTGTTGGTGTTACGTCTCACTAATTACATTTGCTGTTTTCGGAATCACCAAGGGGCCGTAATTTTGTCCCGGAGTAAATCTACGGACACCAACTTTCTCTGCATTGCAAGGTGATAGCTACATGACACAAACCGCGCAGCCACTTAATTGGTAGTATCTTTTTTTAAATTTTGAGCAGCTTTACATACCACCGGGCTGAGCAGTGATCGAACCCGCCAACTTCATCTGCAAAGGCCAGCGTTCTTCCATCTGACCTACTCAGCCTCGTGACCGGTCCTAATATTTTGATAAAATATCTGGTAAATTGTAAGGGATTCAAAAAACCTACGATTACCATACGACATATTCTTCTTCTTGCTCTCTTCGTCTACCACTATTCCCACACCCTGGTGTGATCGCGGGTGCGAACTGTACAGCAGATGTGGATTTGGCACTATTTTAAGGCCGGATGTCCTTCCCGACGCCAACCGATTGTGGAAGAAAGTATTCACAATTACGTGTTTCACTGGTGGTAGTTAGTGTGATTTGTTGTGTGAATGTGAAGAGGACTATGTTGGGACTAACACAAACACCCTGTCCCCGACCCAGAGGAATTAACTCGATTAATGCGGTTAAAATCCTTGACTCAGATGAGAATCGAACCTGGGACCATATAACCCGATGCCTCAACGCTGACCACTCAGCCATACACAGTTTCATCACAGGATATAAATAAATACATATCTTAATTAATAATTGTGAAAATCCCTAATAATAATTTCGTGTGGCTATTTCTAGCCGAGTGCAGCCCTTGTAAGGCAGACCCTCCGATGAGGGTGGGCGGCATCTGCCATGTGTAGGTAACTGCGTGTATTTGTGGTGGAGGATAGTGTTATGTGTGGTGTGTGAGTTGCAGGGATGTTGGGGACAGCACAATCACCCAGTCCCCGGGCCATTGGAATTAACCAATGAAGGTTAAAATCACCGACCCGGCCGAGTCGGACGTGACAATCCCTAAGACGTCATGAATGTCGTATTAAAGAAAGCATGTGTTCTGTGGGTTGGTTCCCAGCGTTGATGTGAGAGTTCTTCTGTGTCCACTATCACAGGAATGATTTTTTTAAATTTGCTTTTTGTCGCCCCGACACAGATAACTCTTAGGACGACGATGGAATACTCGGCCTTAATTAAGGTACAGCCCCAGCATTTGCCTGCTATAAAAATGGGAAAAGCACGGAAAATAATCATCAGAGCTGCCGACAATAGGGTTCAAACCCACTATCTCTGGATTGCAAGGTGATAGTTACATGACACAAAACGCGCAGTCACTTAATCGATAGTATCTTCCTTAAATCTAGCCTTCTTTAGTATGTCGTTGAGTCTGTATGTTACACTTAACACGGGTTCTGACACCTTCAGAAGACAAAAAATCGAGTCAAGTTTACTTAGAAGCCATAACTTCCGGTTTCATCTGCAGTAATATACACTAGCTCTAGAACTGATCTACAGCGAATCTGGAGCTCAACTTATAATTATTTCGACTATTTAGCGAATAACTAGTCTTATACAATTTAAACAAACATGTACTGACAATAAAAGTGTAGAAATATTAAAAAATACCATTATTCATAACTTAATGAGCACACATTTCCAAAACTCACCTTATTCACATTATATTTTCAAAAATAAATCAAAGTGTCTTATGTGGTGTAGTGGTTCGTGTGATAAGCTGCCACGCCCCGGAGAGCAGGGTTCGATTCCCGGCTATGCCACGAAATTTGAAATGTGGTACTAGGGCTGGAACGGGGTCCACTCAGCCTCGGGAGGTTAACTGAGTAGATGGGAATTCGATTCACACCTCAGCCATCCTCGAAGTAGTTTCCGATGGATTCCATTTTCTCCTCCAGGCAGATGCCGAAATGGTACCCAACATGTGGCCGTTTACAGCCCAGTTTGGTTTTTCCCTCGCACTCAGCGGGAGTTCCCACCTCTACCGCCTCAAGGGCACTGTTCTGGTGCCTGAGAAATTTCGTCCGGTATACAGCTGGGATGGCGGGCCAGTAACTCGCCCAGTCGACCTCACCTGTGCTATGCTGAACAAGGCCCTTGTGGGGAATGAGACGTTTGGAAGGGATTGGCGAGGAAGAAGGTCGGAAGCGGCCGTGGTGTTAGGTGCCATCTCGGAATTTGCCCGGAAAAGAAGTGACACCCTGAGGCTGAGTGGACACCGTTCCCGTCCTCGTAGTAATTTTCAAATTTTTGGCAGAACATTGAAGCACATAGATACTGACGGAATATCACAATATCAATTATATTTTATGTAAATTAATATCTCTCGAGGAACACCGCCTGCAATTAGAGAAAAGTCTTTCCGATCCTCAGACTTATTCTCAAAATGATGCATGCACACTACAGCACTGTCTTCTTCATTTTCTTCTTTTTAATTACCTGTTTACCCACCAGTGTAGGTTTTCCCCTCGGACTCAGCGAGGGATCACACCACTACGTCCTCAAGGGCACTGTCCTGGAGCGTGAGACATTGGGTCGGGGGATACAACTGTGGAGAATGACAGATCATAAATGTCCACTGACTCATATAAATACACTCACACACTTATATTCTACAAAGAAACCAACATTCATCGTCACTCACCCAAGGTTTTTTTCTCCACTGTCACGTAAATTCCGGTGAAGATCAATTAATTTGCTCGTCTTGTGATTAACGGTGACAGACTTCACCTGGATGCGATTCTGATTATTTCAGTCCGCTACGAAGGTTATCAAAACTCTCTCATCTCCCTCTCTGCCCATCCAGTCCACACAAATGCTGAGATAGCATTCTACGAAGCGGCCGCGGCCTAAAGTTAGGTACTATGCCGGCATTTGGCTGGAGGAGAAGTGGGAAACCACGGGAAACCATTTCCAAGAGGCTGAGTGGACCCCGTTCCGGCCCTCGTATCATTTTTCAAATTTCGTGGCAGAGCCAGGAATCGAACCCGGGCCTCCGGGAGTGGCAGGTAATCACACAAACCACTACATCGTCAACTTTCATGAAATTACACCGACTACATACGATCACAACAAACCGAAACAATCCCACATTTCCAACATAACCGGCTACTCGATTCGCCATCCTTGAACGATCGGCAATAATATTAAGGAGTGAGGATTGGAGTCGGTCTTGTCACAGTACGGAAGATCGCTACAAACCAACAGTTCTTCTACACGCTGTCAGAGGTCCCCAGACGGTAGTAAACATCGTAGGAAATGGAGCGAGACCAACAGAGTTTGAGATTTCAAATCTTATAAAGAAGTAAGGAGCTAGCCTACGTGTTCCTCATAGCCGTGATCGTCTAGTGGTTAGGACATTGCGTTGTGGCCGCAATAACCCAGGTTCAAATCCTGGTCACGGCAGGGGCTGACATTTTGTACTTCAGTTTTCCTCATTTAGATTACTGTAATTTATGCATAATGTACTCGACAGGCTCGCAGATTAACAAGGAGATTCAGATTCAGGAGTAAACGATGACAATAAAAGGAAGCACATTCAGTGACAAATATTCGTTAAAACATTCAGTTCCTTAAATCTCCATGTGTCGATTGATTAGTCGTCCCTCATTTTCCGAGGCAGATAATTCTATTGCATTTGCCGGTGATTAAATGCCTTCAACTTCCGGAACGCTAGAAGACTCCTTGGGAAAAAATTCCGACACCCAGGCATCTCTTAAAAAACATGGCAAATGAGGAAGCATTAACATACAATGTATAGCAAAAATCATCATCAACATCATCATCATCATCATCTGTTTGCCCTCCAGGTTCGGTTTTTCCCTCGGACATAGCGAGGGATCCCACCTCTACCGCCTCAAGGGCAGTGTCCTGGAGCTTCAGGCTCTTGGTCGGGGGATACAACTGGGGAGTATGACCAGTACCTCGCCCAGGCGGCCTCACCTGCTATGCTGAACAGGGGCCTTGTGGAGGGATGGCAAGATTGGAAGGGATAGGCAAGGAAGAGGGAAGGAAGCGGCCGTGGCCTTAAGTTAGGTACCATCCCGGCATTCGCCTGGAGGAGAATTGGGAAACCACGGAAAACCACTTCGAGGATGGCTGAGGTGGGATTCGAACCCACCTCTACTCAGTTGACCTCCCGAGGCTGAGTGGACCCCGTTCCAGCCCTCGTATCACTTTGCAAATTTCGTGGCAGAGCCGGGAATCGAACCCGGGTCTCCGGGGGTGGCAGCTAATCACGCTAACCACTACACCACAGAGGGGGACTATAGCAAAAATATGTTTTTAAATTCATGGTTTTCAAAGTCATTATTGAACTATGAAATATTTGCTTAGAGTCGTTGTGAAACGGAACTTATTATAATCTTTATTTTTTCTTCTCTTTCTTAGTCCGTTTACCTTCCAGGGTTGGTTTTTCCCTCGGACTCAGCGAAGGATGCGACCTACCGCCTCAAGGGACCTGTCCTGGAGCGTGAGACATTGGGTCAGGGGATACAACTGGAGAAATTGACCAGTACGTCGCAGAGGCGGCCTCGCCTGCTACGCTGAACAGGGGCCTTGCGTGGGGATGGGAAGATTGGTAGGGAAGGCAAGGAATAGGGAAGAAAGAGGCCGTGGCCTTAAGTTAGGTACCATCCCGGCATTTGCCTGTGGGAGAAGTGTGAAAGCACAGAGAACCACTTCAAGGGTGGCTGAGGTAGGAATCGAAACCTCCTCCACTCCGTTGGCACCCCGTGGCTGAGTGGACCCATTTCCAGCCCTCGACAGAGGCGGAAATGGGAACCCGGCCCTCCGGGGATGGCAGCAAATAACGCTAACCACTACACTATAGTGGAGGAACTTCGTTTTATTATGGAGTATTTCTTTGTACGCTGCAGTGCAATTGAAATCTTTCTAATGTCACTGTTGCTACACGACACAGATACTATGATATACAGTATGTATGTTCAGTCTTCAGCCCTAAGGCTGGTTGGATCCTCAACAGCTCCACCATCAGCTGTCATAGATGGCCTAGGCATCGTTGAAGAGGCGTACTAGCGAAATGAGGAGTACTGTAGTTTCCGTTGCTTTTCTCGTTACTATGATAGTGCAAAAAATGCTAGGTTTAGATTGGGATATTAAGAGTTGTTAAAAACGCATTTTCTGTAATTGTAACAACGATCCATATAAGGATATAACGTACCTTATTTTCTTCCAAAAAACGGGCCTAATGTGTGGTCAAGATAGGACGTTGGCCCTTATGGCAGTAACGTCTGGAGAACGTTCGCCCCAGACTCATATTTTGTATTTTCTGTTTTTTTTAGTGTGACTAAAACACCCGCTTTTTTGCCAGAATATGCGTGTCATCAGAACTCAAAGTCTCAAAAAATGTAACGTTGGCCCTTTTGGATATCAATGGACAATATTGTTCCTATCTTCCTCACGGAGACATTCTAGTAACTGACACAGGTGTGCGTGTGTACGTGTGTGTGTGTGTGTGTGTGTGTGTGTGTGAATTTGAAAACTTTAAGAAACTTCAGGTTTTACATAGATATCATAGATTTTTGACTCACGTCAAGCTGACATAAGGAACGCATCCAAAATATGTTCATTATAGACAAATTCAAACGCTAAACCGAATGTTTTTGTCCGATAACATGTTCTTGTAATCTTGGAAATAACTAGATGTCATCAGAGCCATTTCATTTCAAGACTCTTAAATGTTGCATAATAGGCTTTGTAAATCTGCGTGATGTCCACCTCTGTGGTGTAGTGGTTAGTGTGATTAGCTGCCGCCCCCGGAGGCCCGAGTTCTATTACGGACTCTGCCACGAGGGCTGGAACAAGGTCCACTCAGCCACGGTATGTCAGAACAGTAGAAGGGGACTCGATACCCTAATCAGTCATCCTTGAAGTGGTTTTCCGTGATTTCCCACTTCTCCTGCAGGCAAATACCGCGATGGTACGTAACTTAAGGCCACGGCCGCTTCCTTCCCTCTTCCTTGTCTATCCCTTCCAACCTTCCGTTACCCCCACACAAGGCGCCTGTTTAGCATAGCAGGTGAAGTCGCCTGGACGAGGTAGTGGTCTCCCCCCCCCCCCCGCTCCCAGTTGTGTCCCTATCCTAAAGTCTCATGCTCCGGGACACTGCCCTTGAGGCGTTAGAGGTGGGATCCCTCACTGAGTCCAAGGGTAGAACTAACCCTGGAGGGCAAACGGATTAAGAAAGAAAGAAAGAAAGAAAGAAAGAAAGATTCTGTCAATGTAGGGAAAATGGCTAACGTCAATTATTCGAATTTACACTCATTTATCAGTCAACGCATTAGTATCATAACCACGAGAACTCCAGTTCTAAATGACATACGAAGAACAGAGACGTCATTATTTATTTTTTAACCTCAGGCATTGGCAGGACAACTTGGTGAGAATTAAACTACTATATCACTTGGATACCTGTTCCATAATATCTGCTAACGTCAAGTCGTCTTATACTATTGGAAGTAAGCTTTTCAGTCCGCCTCCGTGGTGTAGTGTTTCGCGTGATTAACTGCCACCCCCGGAGGCCCAGGCCCTATTCCCGGCTCTGTCACGAAATTTGCAAAGTGGTACAAGGCTTGGGACGGAGTCCACTCAACCTCGGGAGGTCTACTGAGTAGAGGGAGGTCGGATTCCTATCTTAGCCATCCTCGAAGTCGTTTTCCGTGGTTTCCACTTCTCCAGGCAAATGATGGGATGGTAATTAGCTTAAGGCCACGGTTGCTTCGCTCCTTCTTTCTTGTTTACACCTTCCAGTCTTCCCATTACAAGGCCCCTCTTCAGTATAAGAAGTGAAGCCGTCTGGGCAAAATACTGCTCCTTAACCTCAGTTGTATCCCCTAACCATAGTCTCACGCTCAGACAAACTGCCTCACTGAGTCCGAGAAAAAAATCAACCCCGCAGAGGTGACCACACAGGTGCGGAAAAGTCGCTAGTAGTAGTAGAAGAAGAAGAAGTAAAATAAGGCTAAACCGATTTTCGTCTGCGAAGAGGGTGAGTGCAGAAATATCTATAATTTGAAAAAATATCTTATTATACAAATGAAGGTGTAGGTCCGATTTAATTCCCAGATAAAACATTTCAGTACTTCACAAGTTTGGCAAATGAAGAAGTGGCAGTTTGTGAGAGTTAATTTGAATAACGGAGCTAGGCACCTTCAATAAATTCACTACGTAGCTCTACGAGGTTTTCAATTCCCTGAGACTACAAACTTACGTCTCAATTGGCTAGCATTCCTTTATTGTGTATGACTCTTTACCATGCATACATGGCGTATTCACATTTTAGGCAAAAGGAGTTCACTGAATCCTAAGCAAATTTATTGCGAATAAGTTAAAATTATTCTGCATCGGCCGGGAAGCGAACCCGGGCCGCCCGCGTGGCAGGCGAGCATTCTACCACTGAACCACCGATGCTCGAAAGTTTCGCTCTGGAGGTTTATAATCTAACTGTGACTGTGATTGGCATTTTATGTCTGCGGTCACGTCGGCTTCTCAGCTCTCTCAGTAAGTCACATTCTAGGTGATTCACTGACTGAGTTAGCTACTGATGAGCTTGCATGTTTGTGAGCAAGTAGTGGTCATTCAGCAGTTCTCCTTCAGCCGCCAATTGCATATTCAAGTGACTACATATAACATGTTGTGTTTTGTATTTCATACAAACATGATAGATAACCTCACCCAAGGTTTTTTCTCCACTGTCACGTAAATTCCGGTGAAGATCAATTAATTTGCTCGTCCTCTGAATAACGGTGACAGACTTCACCTGGATGCGATTCTGATCATTTCAGTCCGCTACAAAGGTTATCAAAACTCTCTCATCTTCATCTCTGCCCATCCAGTCCACACAAATGCTGATATAGAATTTTACGAAGAAAAAAATTCCGCATCAACAGTCGCAAATCTTTACTTGAATAACTTCGGACGCTGTTACTTTACACTATATTATGATCACAAAGAGTTATTCTTTTTCTTCTCATAAATCTCATAACCTCCACCGCTTCAAGGAAAGTGTCCCACTTGTCCTCCAGGCAAACGACGGAATGGTACTTTACTTAAGGCCATGGCCGCTTCCTTCCCTCTTCATTGTCTACCCCTTCCGATCGTTCCATACCCCTCCCCGCAAGGCGCAGCTTCAGTATAGCAGGTGAGACCACCTGGGTGTATCCTCCGACCCGAAGTCCTAGACTCCAGGACACTGCGCTGGAGGCGGTAGTAATATCCCTCGCTGAGCCCGAGGGAAAATCCATTCCTGGATGATCAAGCGATAAGAAAGAAAGAGAGAAAGAAAGAAAGATAGATAGATAGAACGACAAATTAAGAACTCATTCGCCGGGCTGAGTGGCTCAGACGGTTAAGGCGCTGGCCTTCTGACACCAACGTGGCAGGTCGATCCTGGCTCAGTCCGGTGGTATTTGAAGGTGCTCAAATACGTCAGCCTCGTGTCGGTAGATTTACTGGCACGTAAAAGAACTCCCGCGGGACTAAATTCCGGCACCTCGGCGTCTCCGAAGACCAATAAGTAGTCAGTGGGACGTAAAACAAATAACATTATTATTATTATTAAGAACTCATTCTTTAATTTCAATTCAAATATCTGTGTTATAACAGATTCTACTGCCATTATACCAATTATGTTACGAATATATGTGATACCAGTTGCGGTGTTAATTGTACTGACCCTCACTGTCTATGTGTGTGGTTTGTTATATTATCATTAACAAATGCATCGAAATTAGGAATTATCCAGGTGGCAATGATCATTTACAGAGTAAAACAACCAATTCCATGGAAAGAAAATTTTACAAGAAATACAATTTGTTTAACATTGTAAATCCATCATCATCATCATCATCATCATATACAAATTCACATACAACTAGAGTATCTCCAGTGCTTAACACTATGGCTTCCAATACTATAGGTTGTGTTTACTACCAGCTTAACATAACAACACCGAATATACAAATGCATACCTACCTTAAGTAGTTTAAAATATTATACTATGGTTTGCATTAGATGGAGCCGTCCACTTACAACTATAAACTTAGTATTGTACAAATTCACACATACCTTAAATAATTCAGATGCCTTAATACTATAATTTACAGTGAATTAAAATATGATGCTATCACATATAAATTTACACACAATGTACAGAATGCTTGAGTCTACTCTTGAAGCATCTTACATTTTTGTTATTGGACGACATTTCTTATACAGCCTACATTATCTGACGTTTGTTCGTACCTGTAAGTCCCCTTGACATCAACTGGTGGATTGCATATCGTAGAAGGCAGCGGGCGACTAAAATGTTCAAATGTGTTAAAATAAACGACCATTTTCCACGTACCGTACCGTACACTGTAAAATATACTGCTTGGTGGGGCCTTTTTTAATTTCGTGTGAGTATTTCTAGCCGAGTACAGCCCGTGTGAGGCAGACCCCCAATGAGGGTGGGCGCATCTGATATGCGTAGGTAACTGCGTGTTATTGTGGTGGAGGATAGTGTTATGTGTGGTGCGTGAGTTGCAGGGATGTCGGGGACAGTACAAACACCCAAACCCCGGGCCATTGGAATTAAACAATGAAGGTTAAATTCCCCGACCCGGCCGTGAATCGAACCCGGGACCCTCTGAACCGAAGGTCAGTACGCTGACCATTCAGCCAACGAGTCGGACTTGATGGGGGCTATTGTTGTTTAAAGAGGAAGTGCAATTGGTCAATCATCTTCTTTCCAAATCAATCAGAGACAGAAGTGGGAGCAGCCTAATGGAAGGATCGACGAGAGAAAGGGTCACAAAGAGTGCAAAATAACAGACACCCCAGACCTCTCAAATCTCAAACTTAATATCATGGGGGTTGGAAATGTTTAAGTTCGGGAAGGAAATATGAACACTAGGAGTCGTGCGCGAGTAACTAGAAGAAAAAAATGCTAAACTCAATCATGGGCTGAGGTTTTGCACCAACCTTTATAAGGCAGTCGTATAGAGAGACTTCTCAACATTCTTCGTAGCCGTGATCGTCTAGTGATTAGGACATTCCGTTGTGGCCCCAATAACCCAGGGTCGATTCCTGGACATGGCAAAGAATACGCTTTTATTCCGGAAGATAATCTGTTAGACGATCTGGAAAACATAATTTTCTGCAAAAATAAGTAGTTCGAGTTCGCTTCTTGAAGTCAAATGAGTAGAGGTGGGTTCGATTGCTACCTCGGCCATCCTGAAATTGCTTCTCTGTGGTTTCCCACTTCTCATCCAGACAAATGACGGGATGGTACCTAACTTTAGGCCATGGTCGCTTCCTTCGGTCTTCCTTGTCTATCCCTCCCGGTCTTCCCATGCTCCCACAAGTCCCCTGTTCAATATAGCAGGTGAAGCTGCCAGGACGAGGTACTGGTCTCCCTCCCTAGTTGTATCCCCAACCTAAAGTCTTATGCTCCACGACACTGCACTTGAGGCGTTAGAGGTGGGATCTCTCGCTGAGTCCAAGGGTAAAACCAAACCTGGAGGGTAAACGGATTAAGAAAGAAGAAAGAAATAAAGATTATGTCCACGGAGGGAAAATGGCTAACGACATTTATTCGAATTTAGTTTAATTTATCAGTCGACGCTTTAGTATTTTAGCCACGGGACCTCCAGTTTTAAATGACTCACGAAGAACAGGGACGCCACTTTTCATTTCTATAGCCTCAGGCATTAGCAGGATTCGAACCGCGGGCAACTTGGTGAGAATTAAGCTTTGATATCACTTGGATACCAATTCGGTAATATTTGCTAGAGTCAAATCATCTTATACTATTGGACGCGAGCTTTAGATATTGAACGCATATGAGACTCTTCAGTCCGCCTCTGTGGTGTACTGGTTCGCGTGATTAACTGCCACCCCGAAACCCCGGGCCCGATTCCCGGCTGTTTCACAAAATTTGGTAAGTAGTACCAGGGTTTGAACGGGGTTCCACTCAACCTCGAGAGGTCTACTGAGTAGAGGGAGGTTAGATTTCCACCTTAGCCATCCTCGAAGTGGATTTCGGTGGTTTTCCACTTCTGATCCAGGCAAATGACGAGATTAAGGCCACGGGCTTTCAATCTTCCCATTACAAGATATCTGTTCAGTATACTGGTTCAAAATACTGGTCCTCCACCTCAGTTGTATCATGGAACCGTAGTCTCATTCTCACACATACAGCCTCGCTGAGCCGGATGGAGAAACAACCCTGGAGGGTTCACCACATAGGTGTGGGAAAATCGCTGGTAGTGGTAGAAGAAGAAGTGGAAGTAAAAGAAGGCTAAACCGATTTTCGTCTGCGAAGGGGGTGAGTGGAGAAATATCTGTAATTTTAAAAAAATACCTTATTGCACAAATGAAGCACTGACGGGTCTTTAGAAGGTGTAGATCCGATTTAATTCCCCAATAAAACATTTCATTACTTTACAGCCGTTTAGTGAATGAAGAAGTGGCAATTTGTGAGACTATTTTTGAATAATGGAGCTAGACAAATTCAATAACTTCACTACATAGCTCTACGAGGTTTTCAATTCAATTAAACTACACACTTACGTCTCAGTGGGTTAGCATTCCTTTATTGTATATAAATCTTTACCATGGTCACATCATATTCACATTTCAGGCAAAAGGAGTTCAGTGGATCGTAGGCAAATTTACTACGTATAAGTTAAAATTATCCTGCATCGGCCGGGAATCGAACCCGGGCCGCCCGCGTGGCAGGCGAGCATTCTACCACTGAACCACCGATGCTCGTATGTTTGGCACTTGAGGTTGATAATCTAACTAAGAGGTACTTATCAAAGGCTGTGACTGTGATTGTTATTTTATTTCTATGGTCACGTCGGCTTCTCAGCTCTCCTAGTAAGTCACATTCTAAGTGATTTTCACTGACTGAGTTAGCTACTGATGAGCTTACATGTTTCTGAGCAAGTAGTGGTCATACAGCAGTTCTCCTTCAGCCACCAATTGCATATTCAAGTGACTACATGTAACTTGTTGTGTTTTGTATTTCATACAGACATGATAACCTTACCCAAGATTTTTTCTCCACAGTCACGTAAATTCCGGTGAAAGTCAATTATTTGCTCGTCTTCTGATTAACGGTGACAGACTTCACCTGGATGCGATTCTGATTATTTCAATCCGCTACGTAGGTTATCAAAACTCTCTCATCTCCCTCTCTTCCCATCTAGTCCGCACAAATGCTGAGATAGCATTTTACGGAAAAAAATCCGCATCAACAGTCGCAAATCTTTACTTGAATAACTTCGGACGCTATTACTTTACACTATATTATGATCACAAAGAGTTCTTCTTTTTCTTATTAATCTCTTAACCTTTACCGCCTCAAGGGCAGTGTCCCACTTCTCCTCCAGGCAAATGACGGAATGGTACCTTACATAAGGTCACGGCCGCTTCCTTCCCTCTTCATTGTCTATCCCTTCCAGTATTCCCATCCCCCCACAAGGCCCTCCCACAAGGCTCCTGTTCAGCATAGCAGGTGAGGCCGCCTGGGCGATGTACTGGTCATTCTCCCCAGTGAAATAGAAATGGCGTATGGCTTTTAGTGCCGGGAGTGTCCGAGGACATGTTCGGCTCGCCAGGTGCAGATCTCTTGATTTGACTCCCGTAGGCGACCTGCGCGTCGTGATGAGGATGAAATGATGATGAAGACAGCAAATACACCCAGCCCCCGTGCCAGCGAAATTAACAAATGTAGGTTAAAATTCCCTACCCTGCCGGGAATCGAACCCGGGACCCCCGTGACCAAAGGCCAGCACGCTAACTATTTGGCCTTGGAGCCGGACATTCTCCCCAGTTGTATCTCCCGACCGAAAGTCTGCAGCTCCAGGACACTGCCCTTGAGGCGGTAGAGGTGGGATCCCTCGCTGATTCCGAGGGAATAATCGAACCTGGAGGTTAAACAGATTAAGAACGAGAAGAAGAAGAGTAGCATTAAGGTCTGAGGATTGGGGTCGGTCTTGTCGCGATACGGAAGAGCGCTACAAACTAACAGTTCTTCTACACGCTGCCAGAGGTCCCCAGACGCTAGTGAACATCGTAGGAAACGGAGCGAGACCACCAGAGTTTGAGATTTCTGATCTTATTGAGCAGTAAGAAGCACTGCTACTTGTTCCTCGTAGCCGTGATCGTCTAGTGGTTAGGACATTGCGTTGTGGCCGCAATAACCCAGGTTCGAATCCTGGTCACGGCAGGAGCACAAATTTTGTACCTCAGCTTTCCTCATTTTGATTATTGATATTTATGCACAATATATATTCGACAGGCATGCCGATTAACAAGGAGATTCCAATTCAGGAGTGGAATGTTTACAATAGTCCGCCTCTGTGGTGTAGTGGTTAGCGTGATTAGCTGCCACCCCCGGAGGTCCGGGTTCGATTCCCGGCTCTGCCACGAAATTTGAAAAGTGGTACGAGGGCTGGAACGGGGTCCACTCAGCCTCGGGAGGTCAACTGAGTAGAGGTGGGTTCGATTCTCACCTCAGCCATCCTGGAAGTGGTTTTCCGTGGTTTCCCACTTCTCCTCCAGGCGAATGCCGGGATGGTACCTAACTTAAGGCCACGGCCGCTTCCTTCCCTCTTCCTTGCCTATCCCATCCGAACTTCCCATCCCTCCACAAGGCCCCTGTTCAGCATAGCAGGTGAGGTCGCCTGGGTGAGGTACTGGTCATTCTCCCCAGTTGTATCCCACGACCAAGAGTCTGAAGCTCCAGGACACTGCCCTTGAGGCAGTAGAGGTGGGATCCCTCGCTGAGTCCGAGGGAAAAACCGAACCTGGAGGGTAAACAGATGATGATGATGATGATGTTTACAATAAAGGAAGTGTCAAATTTCCCTTAAAACATTCAGTTCCTTAAATCTCCATGGGTAGATCGATTAGTCGTCCCTCATTTTCCGAGGTATAGATTTCGATATTGGCTTGGTTCTATTGCATTTGAGGATGATTAAATGCCTTCCACTTCCGGCGTGCTAGAAAACTCCTGTGGGAAAAAATTCCTACACCCTGGCGTCTCTTAGAAAACATGGCAAATGAGAGAGCGTTGACATATAGCAATGAAATATTTGCTTAGATTTGTGGTGAAATGGAAAATATTTTAATCGTTGTTTCACGCCTTTAAATCCACAAACAAAATTACAATATCTCATACCACAGCAAAATGTCCTTCTTTCTTTCTATCTTTCTTTCTTTGTTTCTTTCTTTCTTAAACTGTTTACCGTCCAGGGTTGGTTTTTCCTTAGATTCATCGAGAGATCCCACCCCTACCTCCCCAATGGCAGTGTGCTGGAACGTGAGACTTTGGATCGAGGATACAACTGGGCAGGACGACGAGTATTTCGCCAAGGTTTCCTCACCTGCAATATTGAACAGGAGAGATGTACATGATATTAAGGGATAGGCAAGGAAGGAGGTGGCCGTGACCTAAGGTACCATCCAGACATTTGCTTGGAGAAGAATTGAGAAACCACGGAAAACCACTTCGAGGATGGCTGGGGTGGGAATCGAAACCCGAAATTTCTCCTACTTGCTATTAAACTTTATTGACGTCATAAAATAGAGTTTCTGTTTTATCTTGATGCTGGGATTTCCAATGCATATTCTCAGTGTCATAATTGGATATCCACTAATTATACTCGACAGTTTGTTATAATGGGCGAGATACTGATCCTCCTTCCCAGTTGTATCCCCGACCCAAGTCCCATACTCCGCAGCAATGCCTTGAGGCGGCAGCGGTGGGATTCCTCACGGTTGCGTCTCAAAACTCACGGACTGATAACAGTAGAAAATAGTATCAAAACTCACTGACTGTCCGCCTCTGTGGTATAGTGGTTAGTGTGATTAGCTGCCACCCCCAGAGGCCCGCGTTCGATTCCCGGCTCTTCCACGAAATTTGGAAAGTGGTACGAGGGCTGGAACGGGGTCCACTCAGCCTCGGGAGGTCAACTGAGTAGAGGGGGTTCGATTCCCTCCTCAGCCATCCTGGAAGTGGTTTTCCGTGGTTTCCCACTTCTCCCCCAGGCAAATGTCGAAATGGTACCTAACTTAAGGCCACGGTTGCTTCCTTGTCTATCCCTTCCAAAACTTCCCATCCCCCCACAAGGCCCCTGTTCAGCACAGCAGGTGAGGCCGCTTGGGCGAGGTAATGGTCATCCTCCCAGTTGTATCCCCGACCCAGAGTCTGAAGCCTCATGACACTGCCCTTGAGGCGGTAGAGGTGGGATTCCTCACTGAGTCCGAGGGAAAAATCGACCCTGGAGGGTAAGCAGATTACGAAAGAACGAACGAACTCACGGACTGATATCAGTAGAAAATAGTATCAAAACTCACGGACTGATATCAGTAGAAAATAGTATCAAAACTCACGGACTGATATCAGTAGAAAATAGTATCGAAACTCACGGACAGATATCAGTGGAAAATAGTATCGAAACTCACGGACTGATATCAGTAGAAAATAGTATCGAAACTCACGGAGTGATATCAGTAAAAAATAGTATCAAAACTCACGGACTGATATCAGTAGAAAATAGTATCGAAACTCACGGACTGATATCAGTAGAAAATAGTATCGAAACTCACGGACTGATATCAGTAGAAAATAGTATCGAAACTCACGGACTGATATCAGTAGAAAATAGTATCAAAACTCACGGACTGATATCAGTAGAAATAGTATCAAAACTCACGACTACAAACTCGTAGCTAAACTGACATCCTAATGAGTCTCAGAATTCACGACTCCGGACAGCAGGTGCGTGCGATGACCCCAGGAGGGATGAGGTGCGCGGTGACTTGCACTGCCTTTTAACCCCTGTTTGTCCACCCACTTCTAGAATGGGACACCTTTGTATTGTTAAGTGGAATTATCACTAGGATGCGGATACTTATATAATTACATATTTCATTCCTTTACTTGAAAACCACTGAAAATGAGAAATGTCGACGGATTGTGATTCTGATATGCTTATACTTGGGTATCGCTCTCATATTTTTACACATTCTTAGTGATATTACGTATGTTACATATTATGTGAAGAATGTAACATTTTCTTACATATAAAGAATATTAACTTTATTTAGTAACCCTTATTTCATTTTCTGGGCATGAGTGCAACAGGAAATTAGCTTTTTCTTCTTCTTCTTCTCCTTCCAATTCTCTTAATCTATTTACCGTCCAGGGTTGGTTTTTCCCTCGGACTCAGCGAGGCATCCCAACTCTACCGCCTCAAGTGCAGTGTCCTGGAGCATGAGACATTGGATCGGGGGATGCAATAGGGAGGGGGAGGGTGACCAGTGCTCGCCCAGGCGGCCGCACCTGCTATGCTGAACAGGAGCCTTGTGGGGGATGGGAAGATTGGAAGGGATACATAAGAAAGGGAGATGGAAGTGGCCGTGGCCTTAAGTTAGGTACCATCCCGTCATTTGCCTGGAGGAGAAGTGGGAAACCACGGAAAACCACTTCCAGGAAGGCTGAGGTGGGAATCGAACCCACCTCTACTCAGTTGACCTCCCGAGGCTGAGTGGATCCCGTTCCAGCCCTCGTACCACATTCCAAATTTCGTGGTAGAGCCGGGAATCGAACCCGGGCCTCCGGGGGTGGAAGCTAATGGCACTAACCACTACACCACAGAGGCGGTGCAGTAGTTTTTATGCATTATCGGACTTGAGGCCACGGCCGCTTCATTCTCTCTTCCTTGTCTATCCCTTCCAATCTTCCCATCCCCCCGCAAGGCCCCTGTTCAGCATAGCAGATGAGGCCGCTTGAGCGAGCTGCTGGTCATCCTTCCCAGTTGTATCCCACAACCCGATGTCTGAAACTCGAGGACACTGCCCTTGAGGCGGTAGAGGTAGAATTCCTCGCTGAGTTCGAGGGAAAAACCGACCCTGGAGGGTAAGCAGATTGAGAGAGAAAGAAAGAAAGAAAGAAAGGAAGAAAGAAGCAAACTAAACCTCTGACCCATTTTTAAAAAATGTGTACGGGAGGTACACCCGCCCCGTGCATTTGAATCAAGCGCCTTTTATAAGGCCATCTAGAACTGGGTCGTCTAACTGTTTAATACAAGAGGTTTGGACATTTCTCGACAGATATCGCTACTTTCAACATCTATAGCGCCCTGTGGGGTGAAGATGAACTATTAATTTGCAAAGTATTTTGTATGTCAAGGTTTCCTAATCTGAATTGTTTATAGTTCGTTTTTTGTATTCAAAAGTTATTTACACTTCTATCTCTTTCCAGCAAGTAAAAGTTTCTACCAATGAAAAAATTCGTAGATTTATTTAAGTAACCCATCACGGTTTTTGATATTTATTTGATTGTCCAATGAAAATTGTGGGTGTGTCAGGGTTTCGACTCAGATAAATCTGGAACCTTCCTCTCCGCTGCAAAAGCTGGCACATTTCGGGCCATGTTGTCTTTTGTGATCGCTGCAGTCTAGAATGTGTTTGTCGGAGGCAGGGGGAAAGGGCTCCCTCGTCCATCTTTGGGGGGTCACCTAGCTCATGGTAATGGCAGATTCTGCTTAACAACGTAATAGTCTTTGAACGCTAGCTCGAGGGGAAGGTTTCAAATGTCTTTCGCAATGTAGCTTTTATTTCTTAATGCAAATTTCAAACAAGTCTAAAGAACTTACTCGAATTTAGGGAATAAAGAGTGAGGTACCCTCTTGTATTCGCTCTCAACTTGATATTGAGGTGTCTACGATTTTGTAACCTTTAAAATCTATCTAGTCACCTCCGTAGTCTAGGCTTAGCCTTTGTAACATCGGGCCATAAGTCCAAGTAGGGTTTTAAGTATTTCATGTAAATTTCAAGGAGTGCAAGAGTTAGCCGCCTAACATTTGATGTTCGGCCAGTAACTTTGACCCTTTGTTTTTAAACAAGGGCAGGTAGAATGGGTACTTGTTACCCCTGTTACAGTTAACCTTATTTAATTCATTTTAAAGGCAAATCTGACTGTTGACCAGTTGGTGAATACTGTTTAATTTGTTAAATGTAGGTTGTGTCTTTGATAGGCCTAGAAAGTGTAAATTTGTAGAGCAGAGAAGCTCTTAGTCCGCCTCTGTGGTGTAGTAGTTAGTGTGATTAGCTGCCACCCTCGAAGGCCCGGGTTCGATTCCCGGCTCTGCCACGAAATTTGAAAAGTGGTACGAGGGCTGGAACGGGTTCCACTCAGCTTTGGGAGGTCAACTGAGTAGAGGTGGGTTCGGTTCCCACCTCAGCCATCCTGGAAGTGGTTTTCCGTGGTTTCCCTTTTCTCCTCCAGGCAAATGCCGGGATGGTACCTAACTTAAGGCCACGGCCGCTTCCTTCCCTCTTCCTTGTCTATCCCTTCCAAACTTCCCATCCCCCACCAAGGCCCCTGTTCAGCATAGCAGATGAGGCCGCCTGGGCGAGGTACTGGTCATCCTCCCCAATTGTATCCCAAGACTCAATGTCTCACGCTCCAGGACACTGCCCTCGAGGCGGCAGAGGTGGGATCCTTCGCTGAGTCCGAGGGAAAACCAACCCTGGAGGTTAAACAGATTGAGAAAGAAGAGAATCTCTTCTACTGATGTAAAAAATGGGAGAGCCGTGGCCTTGATTGTTGGTTGAAAGGAACAGCAGCGCTCATGTAATTAGTGATCTTCAAGTTCTGTTTGTTAATTGGTTCTTTGTTGATTTTTCTGATTTTCTAAGATTGTAACCCCAGCTCACGAGCTAGATTTTTCACCTGACTTGTTATTTGCTTAGCAAAGTGTAAAGTTTAAGATAGAAAAGGAAAAAAAGAACAAGCAGAGAAAGTAATATAACTCCAATTTTAAATTAATCTTCTGACTGTGTTATAATCACACATTCATGCCCGCACCTTCTTTCACCTCTGTGAACCTCGGTGTCTTCGTAACAGTATGAATTAGGCGAATTTTGGAAATGCATGCATGCCTCCGTGGGTGGCATGTACTCGCACTAACTACTACACCACAAAGGCTGACTCTAGAGATTCTAAAATATTCAGTTTTGTCCCTTCTGGATGTGTGTGTAAAATGGTGAGAGAAATCTGGAGGCTATCCCTGAAGGGGGAGGCGGGCCTCTTAGATGGTGACGCCGTCTCTCAGGCCGGGAGATTTGTAACGGTGAAGGAGATGCTCGGAGAAGGTAATGGGGCTGGTGGCCCTTGCCTATACTAGGAACTGTTCCGGCATTCGCCTCAGTGCAGGAGAATGGGAAACCACGGAAAACCTTTCTCAGGACAGCCGACGGTTGGGGCCAGCTGTGAGGACCAGCCCTGTCCCTTCTACCGAATGCAGAGGCGTAGAGCCGTGGCCACCCGTCCTCTTGATACTTCTTGTCCTGTATCATGTAGATGTGCAGCAACTACTGATTTTTCTTGCTTCTGTAGCCGAAGTCACCAGGTGTTCTTGAAATATTGAAATCTGTCCTATGTAAAATCATTCACAGTTTTAATAGGTGATTTTATAAACACCAGTCTGTTTGAATTTATCTGGTGTATTGAATGAGGATCCGCCTCTGTGGTGTAGTGGTTAGTGTGATTAGCTGCCACCCCCAGAGGTCCGGGTTCGATTCCCGGCTCTGCTACGAAATTTGAAAAGTAGTACGAGGGCTGGAACGGGGTACACTCAGCCTCGGGAGGGGGTTCGATTCCCTCCTCAGCCATCCTGGAAGTGGTTTTCCGTGGTTTCCCACTTCTCCTCCAGGCAAATGCCGGTATGGTACCTAACTTAAGGCCACGGCCGCTTCCTTCCCTCTTCCTTGTCTGTCCCTCCCAAAAACTTCCCATCCCCCCACAGAGCCCCTGTTCAGTATAGCAGGTGAGGCCACCTGGGCGAGGTATTGGTCTTCCTCCACAGTTGTATACCCGACCCAGAGTCTGAAGCCCTTGATACGGTAGAGATGGGATCCCTCGCTGAGTCCGAGGGAAAAACCGACCCTAGAGGGTAAATAGATTACGAACGTACGTATTGAATGAGTGTGGTGGAATCTTGCCCAGATTGTTTATGGTTGAGAAGCTGAAGAGTGTATTTTATTTCTTGAGGGCTCTGGCTATTTGGTATGACATTTGAGGGGAAATTATTTATGTTTTAAATGCCATAATACGGATGCCGGACGGTAGTTACAAGGAAACAGTTCCTCAAGTAGCTGCTAGAGTGCACATGACGCGGAATTTGACAGCAGAGAAATTGAGCCAGAGCACTTAGTTATAGTACCAGTAGCTGTAATGCAGTACTAAAACATTGATAGTATGTGCTTCTCGTAGTCGCGATCGTCTGGTGGTTAGGACATTGTGCTGTGGCCGCAATAACCCAGGTTCGAATCCTGGTTACGGCAGCGAACACTTTTTATGTCAAAATGATTCATTGGACTTTCTTACAAAAATAATGTATTGCAATATTACATGGACCATTCATCAGAGTATCTAGAATAGACATATTTTTCTTCTTCTTAATCTGTTTACCCTCCAGGGTTGTTTTTCCCCTCATACTCAGAGAAGGATCCCACCTGTACCGTTTCAAGGGCAGTGTCCTGGGGCGTGAGACATTCGGTTGGGGATAAAACTGGGAGGATGACCAGTACCTCGCCCAGGTGGCCTCACCTGTTATGCTGAACAGGGGCCTTGCGATGTGATGAGAAGATTGGAAGGGATAGACAAGGAAGAGGGAAGGAAGCGGCCGTGGCCTTAGGTACCATCCAGGCATTTGCCTTGAGGAGAAGTGGGAAATCATGGAAAACCACTTCGAGGATGGCTGATGTGGGAATCGAACCCACTACTACTAATTAGACCTCCCGAGACTGAGTGGACCCCGTTCCAGCCCTTGTACCACTTTCCAAATTTCGTGACAGAGCCGGGAAACGAACCCGGGCCTCCGGCGGTGGCATCTAATCACACTAACCACTATACCACAGAGGCGGACAGAATAGAAATAATATACAGAATAAGAATAGGAAAAGGGCAGAGTGCAGTTGAGGTCAAGTGGATGGTACAAGAAAATGAAATGTCACGTCAAGATTCCTCGTATTCACAACTGACATAACACAGGGCTACGAATTAAAATGAATACGACCATGCTCGGGAATGAAAATATTGAAGAATTTCAAGCGGAGTAAGAACTAACCTCACAATGAACGGAAATCCAAGATATGTGCACTGTATAAACAGAATTCTCGAAAGGACAAACATCCAAAAAATCGGGTACAGTAATACAAGTATAGAATTACTGTTTGAATTCAAAACTCATGTCAACGTGGGTATAACAACCACCGCCGGGCTGAGTGTTTCAGACGGTTAAGGCGCTGGCCTTCTAACACCAACTTGGCAGGTTCGATCCTGGCTCAGCCCGGTGGTATTTGAAGGTGCTCAAATACGACAGCCTCGTGTCGGTAGATTTACTGGCACGTAAAAAGAACTCCTGCGGGACTAAATTCCGACACCTCGGCGTCTCCGAAGACCGTAAAAGTAGTTAGTGGGACGTAAAGCAAATAACATTATTATTATTATTATTATTATTATTATTATTATTATTATTATTATTATTATTATTATTGTCCGCCTCTGTGGTGTAGTGGTTAGCGTGATTAGCTGCCACCCTCGGAGGTCCGGGTTCGATTCCCGGCTCTGCCACGAAATTTGAAAAGTGGTACGAGGGCTGGAACGGGGTCCACTCAGCCTCGTGAGGTCAACTGAGTAGAGGTGGGTTCGATTCCCACCTCAGCCATCCTGGAAGTGGTTTTCCGTGGTTTCCCACTTCTCCTCCAGGCGAATGCCGGGATGGTACCTAACTAAAGGCCACGGCCGCTTCCTTCCCTCCTCCTTGCCTATCCCTTCCAATCTCTCCATCCCTCCACAAGGCCCCTGTTCAGCTTAGCAGGTGAGGCCGCCTGGGCGAGGTACTGGTCATTCTCCCCAGTTGTATCCCCCGACCGCGAGTCTGAAGCTCCAGGACACTGCCCTTGAGGCGGTAGAGGTGGGATCCCTCGCCGAGTCCGAGGGAAAAGCCGAACCTGGAGGGTAAACAGATGATGATGATGATTATTATTATTATGATAACAACCACCAGTAAGCGATATTAAATACAATAAGCCGATTTTTCACCAGCTTGACACTTTATATCAGGTGGTGGTGGTGGTGATTATTGTTTTAAGAGGAAGTACAACTTGGCAACCATCCTCTATATAACATTAATCAGAGGAAAAATAGAAGGGATCCGACACTTCGAAAAATGAAGATATCGGCCAAAGGAAGACAAGGGCCACAAACGGCATGAAAATGAAAGACTCCCTAGCCCTCGCAAACCTAGTAGCGTCGGGGTCGGAAAAGAACAAGAGTTGACCAAGGGAGATCGTATAGGATAGGTGAAAGTGAGGAGCCTGGCACAAGTAAGTGGAAGCAATGCCAGGACTCAGCTAAGGGCCCCGTGGTCGCCAACCCACGCTCCAAAGTTCAGAGCCCCTGGGACCCCTTTTAGTCGCCTCTTACGACAGGCAGGGGATACCGTGGTTGTTATTCTACCGCCCCCACCCACAGGGGTTTTTTATATCAGGTTCAGAGAAAGTCAAACCCAACAACCACATATAGATAAAGACAGGGGTCCAAGTGTACATTTCTAAAATGACATGAAATTTTTTTATGAAGTTGATAATTTGCCAACCATAACTTACACAAAGATAAAAGTTACATCAAAGAGGAGATAAATATTTACAGTCACACCAACTTTGAATAGAGTACAAACTCCCAGGAAGGTCAAAGAGAAATACAATTACAAAGGAGCAGAGTAGTACAGTTTACAAGAAATTACCACACTGTCAAATCTGCACCACACTCACATGGAAAATAAGGATGTAAGATCCTTCTACAAAGCCGCAGGAGAAGTCAAGTGAGGCCGAAGGCATTTTTAAACGTCTATTTGAAGTAAAGTCCATTCATATAATTTCTTGATTCCAATAGCAAAATAACCATAGCATTCATACCGCAGTAGCTTCTTCATTCTCTAGTATCAAGAAGCAGATGTCCGTCAAAACAGAACCAAAACAATGCACATAAAGAAAACACTTCTCACACTCTCTCCAACAGGCCCCCGGTGTCCAGCTCATTCGTCATTCAAGATCTGTTATATTTGCACTATGTCTCTGAAATTTTAAATTATGTGCTTAATAATAACCACAATGTCCGCCTCTATGGCGCAGTGGTTAGTGTGATCAGTTGCCACACAAACACATACCTTACTTTCTTCTGTCTCCAGAGGGTTATTCGGTGAAAATCTTCTACCCTTCTTGTATTCACCCTTTAAATGAGAAAGGTCTGATGCATAATTGACTCCACAACTCATGGACACGTTAACACTTCCATTTCAATTTTTTTAGCAAAATGCATTGCAGGGGAGAATTTTGAGTGGATTATGGCTTTAGGTTTTCAGATACAGCTGATTTCCCATCATAAACACGAAATACTTCTATACCCAATTGATAAAAGAGTAACTAAGAGAATGTATTCCTCAGGGACGACTATGGTGTCCTTTATCCTTCCGAAAACCTTGTCCGGTAATATTAAAGAGAATAATCAATAGTCAGGAAGATCTAATTTGTTTACATAACATACCTACCATAGTGCTGTGTTTATTTTGTTCACCACTATAAATAAATTGAAGGCCGCCTCTGTGGTGTAGTGGTTAGTGTTATTAGCTGCCACAACCGGTGGCCCAGATTCGATTCCCGGCTCCACTAAGAATTTTCAAAAGTGGTACGAGAGCTGTAACGGGGACAACTCAGCCTCTGAGTAGAGAGGGTTCGATTCTCATCTCAGCCATTCTCGAAGCCGCTTCCTTCCCTCTTCCTTGTCTATCCCTTCCAATCTTCCCATTCCCCTGCAAGGCCCCTGTTCAACATAGCAGGTGAGGCCGCCTGGGCGAGGTACTTGTCATCCTCCCCAGTTGTATCCCCCGACCCAGAGTCTGAAGCTCCAGGACACTGCCCTTAAGGCGGTAGAGGTGGGATCCCTCGCTTAGTCCGAGGGAAAAACCGACCCTGGATGGTGAACAGATAAAAGGAGGAGAAAGAAGTATTGAATGAGTGAGGTAGAATCGGACCCAGATTCTTTAGAGTTGAGAAGCTGATGATTTTTTTTTAATTTCTTGAGGGCTCTGGATGTTTGGGTCATTTTATAGGAAATTTTCTGTTTTAAATGTCACAATACGGATACCGGACGGTAGTTACAAGGAAACAGTTCCTCCAGTAGCTCCTAGAGGGCACATGGCGTGGAATTTGTCCACAGAGAAATGGAGCGAGACCACTTGGTTATGGTACCAGTAGCTGTAATACAGTTCTGAAACACTTGTAGAGCGCGGTGCTCGTAGCCGTGATCGTCTAGTGGTTAGGACATTGCGTTGTGGCCGCAATAACCCAGGTTCGAATCCTGGTCACGGCAGGAAGCACAATTTTTATACACAAATTATTCGATTAGATGTCCCAGAAAGCATAATTTTATGCTAAGCATGTTGATCACCCGTCACAGCTTCGTAGTTCAAATGTCTGAAATAATATTCTTTGATCTAAATTCCTGGTTATTCTATAACCTACTTAATTTCTTAATGTCAGTGAAATTTGAAATTATATGCTTATAAATTATAATAATGCCCGCCTCTATGGTATAGTGGTCAGTGTGATTAGCTGCTGCTCCGGATGCCCGGGTTCGATTCCCGGCTCTGCCATGAAATTTGAAATATGGTACGAGGGCTGGGTCCACTCAGCCTTGGGAGGTCAGCTGAGTAGTGGGGGTTCGCCACTTCTCCAGGCTAATTCCGAAATGGTACCTAAGTTTAGGCCACCGCCGATTCCTTCCCTCTTCCTTGTCTATCCCTACCAATCTTCCCATCCCCCACTAGGCCACTGTTCAGCATAGCAGGTGAGGGAGCCCGGGCGAGGTATTGGTCCTCCTCCCTAGTTTTAACCCCCGACCCAAAGACTAATGCTCCAGGACACGTGGTAGAGGTGGGATCCTTCGCTGAGTCCGAGTCCGAGGAAAAAAATGAAACCTGGATTAAGAAGGAATGAAAGAAAAAATGAATGAAAGAAAGAAAATTATATTAATATGTGTTTAATTTAGAGATTGTCAAGTGATTTTGAGGGGAAGGACAATGATCGGTAAAGAGGACCATGGCAAGTAATAATTGGAAGCAATGCTCGAAATTGTTTGAATAATCATGGATTGTGTACAGCTGAGCAAAGAAAGAAGGCGAAAAGGAAAACATACATTTCATCTGCAAGGGCAACGTTATTAACACAGTTATGTAAATAGACTTATTCTTTTTCCAAGATTAACGAAATAAACTGCCCATCTCTGTATATAATTATATTCAGTGATGGGGAAAGTGTCCGCCTCTGTGGTGTAGTGGTTAGCGTGATTAGCTGCCACCCCCGGCGGCCCGGGTTCGATTCCCGGCTCTGCCACGAAATTTGAAAAGTGGCACGAGGGCTGGAATGGGGTCCACTTAGCCTCGGGAGGTCAACTGAGTAGAGGTGGGTTCGATTCCCACCTCAGCCATCCTGGAAGTGGTTTTCCGTGGTTTCCCACTTCTCCTCCAGGCCAATGCCGGGATGGTACCTAACTTACGGCCACGGCCGCTTCCTTCCCTCTTCCCTCTTCCCCAGTTGTATGACTCCCAAGAGTCTGAAGCTCCAGGACACTGCCCTTGAGCGGTAGAGGTGGGATCCCTCGCTAAGTCCGAGGGAAAAACCGAACCTGGAGGGTAAACAGATGATGATGATGATGATGATGATGATGATGGGAAAAGTAAAAAATAAAAATAATTCGGCATACTTATAGTTGCCCGAAAAATATTCAAATGTAATTAATCATGATGTTTAGTAGGAAGCCACGTCCATTACACGTGTTGAAATACCTTGGCCAGATGATAACAGTAAACCTTCAGTCCAACACTGGGCAAAGCAAGCCTTCAGTGATGAACAGTCCCTTCTATGTCATAAACCAATGTCGCTCATCTTACGTAAAAAAAATGGTGCCTGTATTATGTTGACACCTGGACTTTAACCAAGAGTGATATTAAGAGGCTATATGATTTTTCACGAGAGTTTAATCCTGATGTAAACAAGGCATGTCCACGCCTCAGCCAAAGAAAGAGTTGTGATTCGCTGAGCGTGTAGTATCGACCTCCGCCCCGTCAACGTCTCGTGTTCGGACATACAGTGCTGCGCATATGACCTAAAATAGACGAGGAACAGTTTTTGAGCTGTGCGAAACTAAACAGAGGGGTCTGAAGGGATATTCTGGATTCTGTTCACTTATTTTATTAAAAACATTAACAACGCACTGCCTATGGTCACTTCTGAGCGGTTTTCCTCTGTTGTGCTTCGCTACAGGCGATGGTCCTACCTCTTGCTCCATTTCTCTCACTATGAATACTGACACTGACTGCTGCTGCAAGATGCAACACCTTATCTCCACGCTGTACAGCTTGGGACTTTCCCTCACTCTGAGAAGACTTCCTGCATTACACCACGCCTTCTGCCTTCATATCTCGTTGTTTAATCACTGTTTTATTTAAAAAATATATAGATATATACCGGTATATATGACAACCATATTTTAATTTGATTGCGTACTCCTTCAGACTATCTAAATGTAATAAACGAAGATAAAATTAAATTAATGGGACGTACTAATTTTCTTCGAGCTGGCATACAGTCCAGTGAGTGCGACGGTTGATTCTCCAATCAACTACGTATATGTCCACGTGCAAAGCCAAGATGCTCCGCCTATTTGTTTACATCAGGATTAAACTCTCGTGAAAAATCATATAGAAGCCTTTGAGATGTGGTGTTCGCGTCGGCTGCAACGGATAATTTGGGTCAATCAATCGATCAATCAATCCATACTGATCTGCATGTAGGGCAATCGCTCAAGTGGAGGATTTCCTGTCTCTTGTTTTCCTAACCTTTCCTTAAATGATTTGAAAGAAATTAGAAATTTATTGAACATCTCCCTTGGTAAGTTATTCCAATCCCTAACTCCCTTCCCTACAAACGAATATTTGTCAGGAAGAAAAAAATACTTACAACTACAGCTTTCATTATTTTAGTTAGTACGATTAGACAAAAGTGCAGACGCGAAGTGTGACAAAGAAAAATACTGGAAAGGAGAGTAGAATTAAGTTTGAAAAGTATACTTATGTCAGAAGCTTTAATTCATTATGCAGCAGGTTTTCGGAATTCTCTTGAGAATACCCCGACATGATTTTCAGTTCTTGTTGACAGTAATTTTATCTGAAATTGCAAGTAGAGGCCTAATGGTACAGATTATCGGAAAGCCTATATTTTTTATAGATAGCCTACAACTTTAAAGATTCCGAGGAACTGATGACATTTCACTTATATACCTATTCGTCTAGAGTATCAAAACAATCAATTTCAGTTATTGTGTCTGAGGTGTTTGAAGCTTTATACAACAATATCAAGGAATTGGTAAAGGTACGGAATAAAGAAAATCTTCATTATTTAACCTACCTAGTTAGAATCGTATTAGTTTGATAATATACGCGCGATTATGGGAGGTTAGGTTATTCAGCGAGGAGCGAAGCTAGAAATGAAACTACTTGGGTGGGGAAGAAGACGAACACTGAGGTATTGAACATTGTCCAAGAAAATATGGTGGTGGTGGTGGTGATTATTGTTTTGAGAGGAAGTACATCTGGCCAAGAATCCTCTATATAACACTAATCAGAGAAAAAATGGAAGGGATCCTACACGTCGAAAAATGAAGGTATCGGCCAAAGAAAGACAAGAGCCACGAAGGTCGTGAAAATGAAAGATTCCCTAGGATTCGCAATCCTAAAACCGTTGGGGTCGGGAAAGAACAAGAGTTGAGGTTGGATAGAATAGATGAAAGTGAGGAGCCAGGCACAAGTAAGTGGAAGCAATGTCAGGAATCGGCTAAGGGCCCCGTGGCCGCCATTCCGCCCTCTTAATTTGAGAGCCCCTGGGGCGCCTTTTAGTCGCCTCTTACCACACGCAGGGGATACCGTGGGTATTATTCTACCGTCCGCACCCACAGGGGGTTCCAAGGAAAGAGACAGCTGTTGAGTCGACAGATTAGGAAGAGACAACTTTTTTGGATGGGACATAGGCTTCGACATAGGAATGTGTTGATGGACATTTTGGAAGGTAAAATATCAGGGAAACGCCCTCGTGGAGGACCAAGAAAATGACATTTCTTGTGAACTCAGGATGCAGGAGCTATGAAGACGCAAAACGTACTGTACAGGATCGACCCAGTTCGAGAAGACTTATCGCAGGGGCAAACCAGAACAAGAATAAGAAAAATAAGATTACTATTTAAACAAGTAATCAGTAAAATCACAGTTACAATTACTTCATAGAATGCGTGTCTCTTGGGAATAAATGACATTTTCTTTTTCACATGGGGATGGAATGACACCAAAGTTTGCATGGAAACATAAATTAATCCACTTCGTGCTTTTTAGCATAGAGCCATAGAGACATTAAGTGGCTATCGTCACTAGGTAAGACTGCTCCCAAGCAAAGTTTGAATGTCATAATCATGTTTTCATTTTTTTTCATGGTAACTTATTCAAAATATTTATTCAAACAGCGGAATGGAAATTACTTAACCCCTTCGCCGTCGCATGTTTAATTCTGTTACATTCTCAACCACGCAACCCCTGTGGATGGGGGCGATAGAATAAAACTCTGTCGTAAGAGGCAAGTAATAGGGGGACCAGGGACTCTCGACTTGGGAACTTGCGTTGGCAACCACGGTTCTGCAAGGTGAGTCTGACAATTCTTATGTCAGGCTCCTCGGTTTCATAATAATAATAATAATAATAATAATAATAATAATAATAATAATAATAATAATAATAATAATAATAATAATAATAATAATAATAATAATAATAATAATGTGAGATATTTACGTCCCATGAACTACTTTGACGGTTTTCGTAGACGCCGAAGTGCCGGAATTTAGTCCCTCAGAAGTATTTTTATGTGCCAGTACATCTACCGAAACGAAATTGTCGTATTTGAGCACCTTCAAGTACTACCGGACAGAGCCAGGATCGAACCTGCAGAAGGCCAGCGCCTCAACCGTCTCAGCCACTCAGCCCGGCCCTCGGTTTCATCTTTCCTCTCCGAAATCCCTTGGTCAACTCTTGTTGTTTCTCGACCCTGACCGTATTAGGTTTTCGAGGTCTAGGGAGTCTTCCATTTTCACACGCTTCGTGGCCTTTCTCTTACTAGAACATAACAATTACTAAAGTGTGCCGATTACAATTTTACTTCCAAGATTAAATTACGAGTAGTCTGCCTCTGCGCTGTAGTGGTTAGTGTGATTAGCTGCCTCCCCGGATTTGATTCCCGGCTTTGCCACGAAATTTCAAAAGTGGTACGAGGGCTGGAACGGGTTCAACTCAGCCTCGGGAGGTCAACTATGTAGAGTGGGGTTTAATTTCCATCTCAGCCATCATCGAAGTAGTTTTCCATGGTTTCCCACTATCCTCTAGTCAAATGCCGAAATGGTACTTAACTTAATACCACGATCGCTTTCTTCCCTCTTCCTTGTCTGTACCTTCCGATCTTCCCATCCCACCACAAGGCCGCTGTTCAGCATAGCAGGTGAGGCTGCCTAGGCTATGTACTGGTCCTCCTCCCCAGTTGTATCCCAAATTCTCACTCTCCAGGACACTTCCCTTGAGGCGGTAGAGGTGAGATCCATCGTTGAGTCTGAGGGAGGGTACCCCCCACTTAAAATATGCATATGACCTATCCAGGGCCCACTAGAGGTCAAATAGTGCGACCATTAGGTGACCAGTATCCACCTGATGTAGATGAGACACATCCGTGCGATTATTGTTCGTAGGATCTCTTGTAATTAATAAAAGTGTTTCCTCGTTCTCCCACTACTTTGGGGTGAATCCCCGCGTTAGTGAGGTGTCTTAACACTAACCAGATGGCTCCTAGTACTTTTCCACTATTATATAACTAAGTATTCTTTCTCTGTCCGTAAGTTATCAGCAACAAGGATATTACACACTTTAAATAAATACCCCAATTATAACTATCTCTTCTGGATCGAAAAGCGACGCCGGAATATGGATGTTAGTAATTCTCACAGCGTAGACAATCAAGTTGGCCAAGCTGATTTAAAGATGGCTCTCATATTTTGCTTCGAAAAAGCTTGCCTCTCCCGCTTTTCTTGAACGTGAGGTGGGGGTAACTTCCCCCAAGCTGCGTCGTGGTGGATCACCGGCACAGCCCCACCCATGACGTCACAGGCTTCACTCTTCCGCAAGCTTACCAATGGACAAAGATAAAGATAAAGGTTGCGCAATGGATCGCAAATTCGGAAAATTTATAGAACAAATTTTAAAGACTTATTTCATCTGTCACAGTGATATTGATATTTATTAATTTTCTGTCCTCAAAAGAGCACTGCGTCTGCAATTTAAATGACCAGTCTTGACCAGAGGTCCTTGGATCATGCCCTTTTCGGGTGCACTAGGTCATCTGTAATGTGAACCTTGAACTGTGTATTGGAAGGAGTTTGAACTTTAATCTTCAGATGTCTCTACTGTCATGTTATGTGCCCCCTCTGGTGGGAGGATGGACAATTAATTTTCAAAGAAATTTGTAGCTTCTGAGTTTAATAACCCGAAGTGTTTGCAGATTGTTTTTTGTTGTTGTTGTTGTTGTAAGATTACTAGCCCTTCTATCTCGTCCCTCTTCATGCAATTATTATCCAATCAAAATTTTTTGATATTAATTAGAGTAGCCAATCAAAACTGAGGGTGTATACAGGCCTTCGGCCTAGAGAGTTCTGGAACCTTCCCCTCGGCTATAAAAACTGGGAGCTTTTTGGCCATGTTGTTTTTACCATCCAGTCTAGAGGATTAGAGTGCATACGTAGTGGAAGCAGGCATCAAGCGTTGCCCACCGTCGGAAGGCCTACCAGCTCAAGGTAATGGCAGACATCGTTTAATTATGTGGTTTTTACAGAAAGCTGACCTGAGGAGAAGGTTTCAAAATTCATTCTTAATGTAAAATTCTAAAGTTCAGTATCATCTTTTAAATGTAAATTCTCAAACAAGTCTAAGGACTTTATTCTAACTTAGGGAATAAACAGTGTTCACCCTCTTTTAATTCCCAATCAACTTGGTACTGGGGGACTATGACTTTGTAAAACTTAAAATTTATCTCGCCTCTTGGAACTTAATATTTTTCTCCGTCTAGTAACCCTCTATAGTATAGGCTTAGCCTCTGCAACTTAGGGCCATAAGCCCAAATAGGATTTTAAGTGTTTCAAGGTAGATTTCAAAAGGACTGCAAGTGTTTCACCTCCTAGCATTTTGTTTATGGTCGACCTCTTTAAACCTTTTCTTTTGACTACTAAGACCATTTAGTATGGGCACTTGCCCCTGTTTAATTTCTGAAGATTCATAATCAAGTGTTATCAGACTGTCGAACGGGTAAGACAGTAAAGACTGTTCTCTAAATGATCTAATGTAAAATTTGGATTGAAAACTTTAGTTTTTGAGAGGTTGGAATATTGTAAATTTCTGAGCTCAGTCTCCTAGAGTATAAGTGATTGGAGCAAAAGTGCTCTTTGTAATAGTGTAACTTTCGAGCGACAAATTCATCTCTTTGGAATCATGTCAGTAATTTTCTCTATAGTAAATGAATTTTTTGGGTTTACAATGCATTAATGTAACAGGTGCCGGCCCCGTGGTGTAGGGGTAGCGTGTCTGCCTCCTACCCTGAGGCCCCGGGCTCGATTCCGGGCCAGGTCAGGGATTTTTACCTGGATCTGAGGGCTGGCTCGAGATCCACTCAGCCTACGTGATTAGAATTGAGGAGCTATCTGACGGTGAGATAGCGGCTCCGGTCTAGAAAGCCAAGAATAACGACCGAGTGGATTCTTCGTGCTGATCACACGACACCTCGAAATCTGCAGGCCTTCGGGCTGAGCAGCGGTCGCTTGGTAGGCCAAGGCCCGTCAAGGGCTGTAGTGCAGTGGGGTTCTTTTAACAGGTGCTGACGAGCTCACGATTGTTCTATTCAGCTGTCATTTATTTACCAAATTTAAAGTAAAAAAAAAAAAAGAAGAAAGGAAAGAAATAAAATTTCAAATTTTATCGTTTTAAATTATGCTTCGATCTCTTCTCTGTCCACCCATTTACCTCAACACCTTCTTACGCCTCTGCGTTCTACGGTATCACCGTAATAATAATAATAATAATAATAATAATAATAATAATAATAATAATAATAATAATAATGGTTTTATGTCCCACAAACACATTTTCGCCGGGCTGGGTGGCTCAGACCGCTGAGGCGCAGGCCTTCTCACACCATCTTAGCAGGTTCGATCCTGGTTCAGTCCGGTAGTATTTGAAGGTGGTCAAATACGCTGCGTCGTGTCGGTGGATTTACTGGCACGTAAACATTTCCCGCGGGAGTAAATTCCGGCACCTCGGTGTCTCCGAATACCGTAAAAGTAGTTATTGGGACGTAAAGCAAATAACATTATAAAACCAATCTTTGGTAAAGTAACGGCCTTCTCTGCTGCTATTACTTAAATTTGGCTCGATCAGATTTTCAAAGCTCATTTTTGTTATGTAACAGCTTTCAGAACCTGAAAAACTCTGCGGCCATGAACCAGGATCCCATAAATCAAAGGAAAACTCGGACGTTTCTTGAAGACCAGTTGTAGGGCCTGGTCGAGATAATAATTCATCTTCATTCGCTTCACCAGTAGGACTGAGTTTCTTGCAAAGTTCGACATGTTGCGTGCCTTCCTCTCCAGCTTCAACGTCATCTATATATATATAATAAGAGTTTTGTCTGTACATTGCTCAGAATTTGAAAATAATGGTATTTCTGTATCGGTCATGCCCATAGTAACAAGAAAATGCATTTTTTACTTTTCCGTAATGTCTGTCTGTCTGTCTGTCTGTCTGTCTGTCTGTCTGTCTGTCTGTCTGTCTGTCTGTCTGTCTGTCTGTCTGTCTGTCTGTCTGTACACGCATCACGAGAAAACGGTTGAAGAGAATTTAATGAAAATCGGTATGTGAAGTCGGGGGATGAGCCTCTACAATCTAGGCTATAAATCATTTTGCTCACGATGAGTGAAATGGTAGTTTAGGGGAAGGCCTTAAATTGAATTCTCAACTATTTATGTTATTAGTGGTCTAATGAAAATCGGTATGTGAAGTCGGGGGATGAGCCTCTACAATCTAGGCTATAAATAATTTTACTCACGCTGAGTGAAATGGCAGTTTAGGGGAAGCCCTAAAATTGAATTCTCAACTACTTATATTAGTGGTCGTATTTCAAAGAAAATGGGTATGCAAAGTTGGGGAATAAGTTGCTAAAATCTAGGCTATCAATAAGTTAATTGTATTCACACTGAGAAAAATGGTAGTTTAGGGGAAGGCCTAAAATTTAATTCTCAAATATTGTTGTTATTAGTAGTCCTATCTTGATGAAAATCGGTATGCAAAATCAGGAAATAAGTCGCTATAGTCTAAGCTGTAAATTCTTTTATTCACGCTGAGTGAAATGGTAATTTAGGGGAAGGCCTAAAATGTAATTCTCAAATATTTCTTATTAGAGGTGTAATCGATGAATGCTACATAATTAAGGTTATATAGTATTAAATTTCCTATTATTCATGTCTTATACATTGTTACCGTACTGGCTATGATCACAAAGTTATTCATGAATTTGGATTTTTGTTACTAAGTCCATATCAGCGCCGAGTAACGAGAAAATGGGTAAACAGTATTTAATGAAAATCGGTATGTAAAGTCGGAGAATAAGAAACTACAGTTTATGGTATAAAATATTTTACAAATCACAGAGTCGAAAGAAAACTAAATGTGAAGGCCTACAATATAGAAAGCTCATAACATTGATCAACAATAACATTACATTGACCATTGTTTGTCGTGATGTGCTTTGTGTCTTCTGTTGCCCCTCATCTCTGGTAGATAGGATTACTGCTGCGTACAGAGCATTTTTTGATTTACGTTGCACCGACATAGATAGGTTTTATGGCGACGATGGGATAGGAAAGGGCTAGGAGTGCCTTAGGCCTTAATTAAGGTACAGGCCCAGCATTTGACTGGTGTGAAAGTGGGAAACCACGGAATACCATCTCCAGCGCTGCCGACAATGGGGTTCGAATCCACTATCTCTCGGATGCAAGCTCACAGCTGCGCAACGCTAACCACACAGTCAACTCGCCCATTCGTACAGAGTGTAACAGCCTGTCTGAATATTGATAGGAAGTAGCTGGGGAGTTAGATAACTTTCTTCTTTAGCATGCCATTCCCCTGGTTTATAAATTTTCTGATACTACTGGTACGTGACACACTGGATCATCATAGCATTCGGGCTATTTAATCCCTACTCTGAGGCACTGATTGGAATGAACAGTGTGCATATTTAGCGGAATAGTGGCAGATAAGTGTTCATGGCAAACTGCGGCCTGGTCATCCCAGCTCTGGAACTTTGAACTATTAGATTGGCACCGCAATCTAACCGCAGCACTGTTCGTTAAAAGTGATAAAACGTGCGGCTTTCCATTTGATCGATTATTTTATATGATAGCATTGCTTTTAATCGCTACATTCATACTTACGTTTTTGTAATGACCTATGTTGATTTCAGGTTAGGAAAACCACAAAGTCAGTCTTTCTGAGAATCCCGTAGCAAAGCACGGGTACATCAGCTAGTCTAAAATATTAAAAGCCGGTATTAAAATTCAATCAGTAATATGATATATTACACAATGAAGAATTTAAAAAATGTCGTAAAGTCCGATAAGGCACAATTAATTCATCTCTTCCCTAATGTGCTATAATTGAATTATTGAATAAAAATTAATATTTACTTGTTTGATTTTTCTTTTGAGTCATCATCTTCATTAACATTAGGTTTTTAAAAAAATCCTTCTAATTTTGGTGTTTGTGACAGCACATCGCTTCCTTTCTTCCTTTTTTTCTTTGGCAAGTTTTCTATACTCGGCTCCACTGAGTCGTTTTCTGCCATCCATAATTTGGAACCTGACAAAAACGCAGCTCAAATTGTACTGAACAACTCCGTTTTCCAAACGCTGATAGACGGTAACACGAATAACAACTCAACACTCCGAACACTAATAACTAAATACTAAATGCAAATAAAATAAAACAACTGTCGGTTCGTATCAACACACGCAGACAACAGTGTAAGCATGCTACATGTGCAGACTGCAGGTGTTTACTGTTTATTGGAAGCAGAAAGGGGGTGAGGTAGATGAGATGCTCGCTCATCGCGTCAAGGGCAAACTGTTTTCGAGCTCGACCCCGCTGCCGAGCGCTCAGGCTACTAATTATTCATATCAGTTTTATTTTTTTTTTGGCTAGGGGCTTTACGTCGCAATTATTCATATCAGTAGTAGGCATAACAGTATAAGACTCACTTCAGACCCATGAAGTACGTTAATTCTTGTGTCGTGTCTTATCATCATCATCATCATCTGTTTACCCTCCAGGTTCGGTTTTTCCCTCGGACTTAGCCAGGGATCCCACCTCTACCGCCTCAAGGGCAGTGTCCTGGAGCTTCAGACTCTTGGTCGGGGGATACAACTGGGGAGTATGACCAGTACCTCGCCCAGGCGGCCTCACCTGCTATGCTGAACAGGGGCCTTGTGGAGGGATGGGAAGTTTGGAAGGGATAGGCAAGGAAGAGGGAAGGAAGCGGCCGTGGCCTTAAGTTAGGTACCATCCCGGCATTCGCCTGGAGGAGAAGTGGGAAACCACGGAAAACCACTTCGAGGATGGCTGAGGTGGGAATCGAACACACCTCTACTCAGTTGACCTCCCGAGGCTGAGTGGACCCCGTTCCAGCCCTCGTACCACTTTTCAAAAATTTCGTGGCAGAGCCGGGAATCGAACCCGGGCCTCCGGGGGTGGCAGCTAATCACGCTAACCACTACACCACAGAGGCGGACGTCGTGTCTTATAATGAAGAAAATAACTTGGTATAGAGTCTCAGTGTAATATAGTTGATGGATTGGGCAACAAAATTAAATAAAATTAAACAATATTAATTGCGGTATTATTATTTTGAAAAATTAAATAACTTACTATTCTTTTTAATATGCTTTTCAAATTTTGCCCCTCCCAGAAATCTGCCCCGCCCTAGTTCCGGGTCTGGGCTGGACTAGTGATGAATAGACTGGTAACCGACGTTATTTTATAAAATTTAAGGGTAAGAGGACGATTGTTTTAGAATCTTTGAGACCTGATTATGCCTTCTTCCATGATATCTGGAGAAAGTTTGAAGACATTTTGGGGAATCAGGGTAATCTTTGGTAGCAACTGATTTTGAAACACGCGTGCCCGGAAGGCGTGATATATTAGTCGTATCACAACGTTTCCTAGTGCTAATCTCGTTCAGTACTATTCTCAGCTTACTTTATCAGTTAGGCAGAGAGCTTCTCATTAAGTGATAAGCGGCTATAGGGCTTGTTCCATTCACGTTCTCCAAGACAAGATATTGGTGTATTGAAGCACATATCGTGTTGTGCCGTGTGTAGCATCGGTGGTTCAGTGGTAGAATGCTCGCCTGCCACGCGGGCGGCCCGGGTTCGATTCCCGGCCGATGCAGTTTACTTTTTTACACCGGAGTAAAAAGTCATCAACAAAATTACAACAACTGTAAACAGGGATGATGGATAGATACCACCGTACTAACCCGACATTGAACCCCGTTTGCTTTAGAAAACAGGAGCTCAATTTTCTCAACCGCTAATCCTGGTTTCCTAGTGTTTAGAGAGGAGTAACTCTCAGGATATCATCATCATCATCATCTGTTTACTCTCCAGGTTCGGCTTTTCTCTCGGACTGAGCGAGGGATCCCACCTCTACCGCCTCAAGGGCAGTGTCCTGGAGCTTCAGACTCTTGGTCGGGGGATACAACTGGGGAGTATGACCAGTACCTCGCCCAGGCGGCCTCACCTGCTATGCTGAACAGGGGCCTTGTGGAGGGATGGGAAGTTTGGAAGGGATAGGCAAGGAAGAGGGAAGGAAGCGGCCGTGGCCTTAAGTTAGGTACCATCCCGGCATTCGCCTGGAGGAGAAGTGGGAAACCACGGAAAACCACTTCGAGGATGGCTGAGGTGGGAATCGAACACACCTCTACTCAGTTGACCTCCCGAGGCTGAGTGGACCCCGTTCCAGCCCTCGTACCACTTTTCAAAAATTTCGTGGCAGAGCCGGGAATCGAACCCGGGCCTCCGGGGGTGGCAGCTAATCACGCTAACCACTACACCACAGAGGCGGACGTCGTGTCTTATAATGAAGAAAATAACTTGGTATAGAGTCTCAGTGTAATATAGTTGATGGATTGGGCAACAAAATTAAATAAAATTAAACAATATTAATTGTGGTATTATTATTTTGAAAAATTAAATAACTTACTATTCTTTTTAATATGCTTTTCAAATTTTGCCCCTCCCAGAAATCTGCCCCGCCCTAGTTCCGGGTCTGGGCTGGACTAGTGATGAATAGACTGGTAACCGACGTTATTTTATAAAATTTAAAGGTAAGAGGACGATTGTTTTAGAATCTTTGAGACCTGATTATGCCTTCTTCCATGATATCTGGAGAAAGTTTGAAGACATTTTGGGGAATCAGGGTAATCTTTGGTAGCAACTGATTTTGAAACACGCGTGCCCGGAAGGCGTGATATATTAGTCGTATCACAACGTTTCCTAGTGCTAATCTCGTTCAGTACTATTCTCAGCTTACTTTATCAGTTAGGCAGAGAGCTTCTCATTAAGTGATAAGCGGCTATAGGGCTTGTTCCATTCACGTTCTCCAAGACAAGATATTGGTGTATTGAAGCACATATCGTGTTGTGCCGTGTGTAGCATCGGTGGTTCAGTGGTAGAATGCTCGCCTGCCACGCGGGCGGCCCGGGTTCGATTCCCGGCCGATGCAGTTTACTTTTTTACACCGGAGTAAAAAGTCATCAACAAAATTACAACAACTGTAAACAGGGATGATGGATAGATACCACCGTACTAACCCGACATTGAACCCCGTTTGCTTTAGAAAACAGGAGCTCAATTTTCTCAACCGCTAATCCTGGTTTCCTAGTGTTTAGAGAGGAGTAACTCTCAGGATATCATCATCATCATCATCATCTGTTTACTCTCCAGGTTCGGCTTTTCTCTCGGACTGAGCGAGGGATCCCACCTCTACCGCCTCAAGGGCAGTGTCCTGGAGCTTCAGACTCTTGGTCGGGGGATACAACTGGGGAGTATGACCAGTATCTCGCCCAGGCGGCCTCACCTGCTATAGTGAACAGGGGCCTAGTAGGGGGATGGGAAGATTGGAAGGGATAGGCAAGGATGAGGGAAGGAAGCGGCCGTGGCCTTAAGATAGGTACCATCCCGGCATTTGCCTGGAGGTGAAGTGGGAAACCACGGAAAACCACTTCGAGGATGGCTGAGGTGGGAATCGAACCCGCCTCTACTCAGTTGACCTCCCGAGGTTGAGTGGACCCCGTTCCAGCCCTCGTACCACTTTTCAAATTTCGTGGCAGAGCCGGGAATCGAACCCGGACCTCCGGGGGTGGCAGCTAATCACGCTAACCACTACACCACAGAGGCGGCTAACTCTCAGGATATTTGGGATTAAATGGGGAATCTAAAGTTAAATCACGGAATTTTTGATGCCTAATTTACAAGGAATTATCATTGTTAGATCTGTATTCAAAATCTAATTTTTTAAAAATATATATATATTTGTTTTGCTAGTTGCTTTACGTCGCACCGACACAGATAGGTCTTATGGCGACGATGGGACAGGGAAGGGCTAGGAGTGGGAAGGAAGCGGCCGTGGCCTTAATTAAGGTACAGCCCCAGCATTTGCCTGGTGTGAAAATGGGAAACCACGGAAAACCATTTTCAGGGCTGCCGACAGTGGGGTTCGAACCTACTACCTCCCGAATACTGGACACTGTCCGCACTTAAGCGACTGCAGCTATACTCATATACCGTGTCCAAGCATTATGATTTTCGACTAGTTTGAATGCCTTTATATTAACTTCGGCGCTCCGTTTTACCCTACCAGACGGCAGGGAACCTGGAAGTCAGCTTTTTTTAAAACATTTTGTTGAGTAATCAAGGAACGTACGCCGAAAGGGACCTTTGTAAACACCGTACAACATTGAGTGCCGAATGGACTTTATAAAACCCTAGAGTGGATTTGAGTACAGAACTTCTACCAGGTTTGAACCAATGACTTTGGGATCTGCAAGTCAGGAAGAACACTGATTCTTACATTGAGTCATTATACATTTAGTCAATGAATGAAGAAAGTGTTCATGTTAAAAGTTAGGAAGGTGATACGTTAGCCATTCGGCAAAACTGGTATTGCCGGGCGAGTTGGCCGTGCACTTAGAGGCGCGCGGCTGTGACCTTGCATCCGGGGGATAGTGGGTTCGAATCTCACTGTCGGCAGCTCTGCAGATGGTCTTCCGTGGTTTCCAATGTTCACACCAGGCAAATGCTGGGGCTGTACCTTAATTAAGGCCACGGCCGCTTCCTTCCAACTCCTAGGTCTTTCCTATCCCATCGTCGCCAGAAGACCTATCTGTGTCGGTGCGACGTAAAGCTACTAGCAAAGAAAAGGTATTACGTTAAGCATGTACACACCAAACTTACACTGATCAGCCGGAATGTTATGACTATCTACCCACTATCGATATAAACCCGTCCAGATGATAGCAGCGTCACCTGACGAGGAATGACTGCTAGTCATAAATGTACACAGGCACGGTGCATGTTTATTTATTAATTTTTATTTATTAATGTCTTTCTGTACATGGCGAGGCTCAGGCTATGAAGCCTGCTATTATGCCAAACCATATAATTGTACACCTGTGTAAACAGCACATTATAACTACTTAAAATTAAAAATAAGTTGAATATAATTTAAAATTAACGTGAAATGTAATTTAACTGAAAATGTAAAGTATCATAATTTGTTTTTAACATTTTAAAATGAATTTATAGTAGGCTATTTACTATTATTAAAACTATACCTCGAAAATTGTTAATGTTACTAATTTTACATTTACATTTTATTCATTTGACTTAATCTAACATTTGAGGGTACTTCTTGGAGTAAATTATTCTGATTGTAGATAAAAGTTCCAGCACATTTTTTTGAATACCTTTAGGTTGCTTATGTCTCTAATTTTAGTCGGGAGGGAATTCCAGGAACGTATGGTCCCCGGTACAAATGAGTTATACATCCTACTGTGGTGAATGGGTATGGACAACAGGGATCGTGTTGATGACCTTGCGGGTGTTCTACCTGAGGAAGAGAGGTAGCTGAAATCTATTCTCAGGTAGTCTGGTTTACCTGTTCGCAGTATTTTGTGCAGAAGAGAAACAGCATGGTGCTTGCGTCTATGGCATAATCTTAACCAGGACAGCTGATGGAGGAATGGGCTGATGTGGGAATGGAGCGGAACATTTAGAATGAATCGAATGCAGGCATTATGCGCCCGTTGAAGTTTGGAACCAAGTGAATAAATGTTATTATAAACTACGTCACCATAATCAAATATTGGTAGAATTAGTCCTTGAACGAGCAGTTTCCTGGTTTTGACAGGAAGAAAGTCCCTCAGTTTGTGCAGTGAGTGTAATGAGCCGAATACACGTTGACAAATTTTTGTTACGTGCTCTGACCAACTTAAATACTTATCAAAAATTATTCCAAGGTTCTTAACGGAGTCTTTCAGTGTTATAGGTGTTTCATTGATCTTGATAACCGGTATATTGATACTTTCTAACTTAGCATGCGCTTTTTTAGATCCTATTATGATGGATTGCAATTTTAGTGGGTTTACCTTCAGGCAGTGGCTACTAGTCCATTCGTTAATGTTAAATAGGTCTTCGTTTAGTTTCATGGTTGCTTCTTGTATGTCATTCGGCTTGGTATGAATATACAATTGGATATCGTCAGCATATAAGTGATATTTACAGTTCGTCAATTGTTCTGATAGGTCATTCATGTATAGGGAGAACAGAAGCGGTGATAACACCCCACCCTGTGCTACCCCTATTTCAGTATTTAGCCATCTAGACATATTGTCTCCCACTGACAAACATTGTTTACGTCCACTGAGATAGGAACGTACCCAGCATAATACATTATTAGAAAATTTCATCGCTTCTAATTTGGCTAGTAAAATGTCTTTGTCTACGCAGTCAAATGCTTTTGTAAGGTCGAGAAGAATTAGAATTGTCATTTATCGGTTATCCATTGCTAGCTGAATGTCGTTAGTTTCTTTTACCAATGCTGTGTTGGTACTGTAATTCGATCTGAACCCTGATTGATATCTGTCGAGTAAGTTATGATGTAAGAGATAGTCTGTCATTTGTTTGTGTACTTGTTTTTCCAGTACTTTTCCTAGTACAGGGAGGATACTAACAGGTCGGTAATCGTCAAAGGTTATAGGGGGACTATTTTTCGGCAAGGGTCTGATGATGGCATTTTTCCAGTTCTCAGGAAGGATTCCCGTCATAAGAGAGGTGTTAATAATGTGCGTTATTGTAGGAAGAATGATGTCTAGAATTTTTCTTAAAAGGGATAGGTTTATTCCGTCGTGTCCGGTAGACCCTGATTTTATGTCATTGAGGGCGCTCTTTACATCACCTGGAGTCACATGAGAGAAGTAGAATGTTTCTCCACCATGCTTTCTCTTTGAAGATATTTTGTTAATAGTGGCTCTCTTTGTATTTCCATTCGTCTGGACGTTTCTTGAGCAAAAATAATTATTCAGATCGTCCAGAGGTACATTACAGTTACTATCCTTTGTCTTTGTTTTATTTAGACCCATATCGCGGAGAGTTTTCCATACAGCTGCAGAGTTATGTGTATTTAAAACTTCGTACGAGTAGCGTATTTTAGCGTTTCTTATCATCTGCGTTGTTTTATTTCGGAGTCTTTTATATTTCACAAAATTGTCTTGTGTTGGATATTTCACATAGTAGCTATAGGCTACGTCTCTGTCTTTCATTTGATCACGAATTTCTTGATTGAGCCACGGGTTAGATAATCGCTTTACTCGAGCAGTACGTAATGGGGCATGTCTGTCGTATAAAGTTAAGAGAAGTTCGTTAAAATGAGATACTTTGTCGTCGATGTCCTTTATGTACTGAACTGTGTGCTATGGTGTGTTCAGAGCGTCCTCAATGAGGGTTTCTTCGTTCAAATTTTTGAAATCTCTGTATGTGATTATCTTAGGCTTGTATTTTGGACACTTCAAAGAGTATGCAGCGTAAATCATATCATGGCGGGAAAGGCCTGGCACAGGTATCTGTCCATATGACAATATACGGTCTTTAATGTTTACAACGATTAAGTCAAGGAGTGTGTGCGATGTTGCAACATGGTGTGTGGGTTGTAAGGGCAGAATTGTCATATTGATGGATTCAAACATGCATGTTAGTCGCCTAGTTTCAGTAGTTTCATTTGTCAGGTCGGTGTTAAAATCTCCCATTAAAACCATGTGTTCATACCTGGATATTAAATCCTGTAGGGCTTCCTCTAGATCCGTTGTGTTTCCGGTCTTCGGTGGGCGATACACTACACCGAGTAAACACTTCGTACCACGAATTTCAATTTCTACGAACAAGAACTCGAGCCTGTGAGAGTATTCACTTGGCGATTTGAATATTACCTTGTATTTCAAATCGTCACGTATGAACATTCCGACTCCGCCTCCAGGCTTTCCTTCTCTATCGTTCCTAATTAAAGTGTATCCACTCATTTTAACCAGTGCTGCAGGGATAGACTGACGCAGCCATGATTCTGAAATCATTATAGCATGCAGATTACAGGTTGAAAATATTTCGGAGAATTCTCAGAAATGTGGGACAATGCTCTGTGCATTGACATGTGCTATTTGTAGAGAAGTAGGGTAGGGCGCAAGAATGTATTTGAGACGGTTAGCGGTATTCTTCGAGGGGGCTGGCACGACGGGGTAATGATCTGCCTGGGACAGTGGTGAAAGGAGGCTGAAATTAGAGACATTTGTTTTCTGGTTGCTTAATGTTGCCAACTTGAACGTTATGACAACTGATAGTAAGAATTACCTACTATAACTATAAGATTAGCACCTAAATCAACACTACAACTATGTGGAAAATTAACATAAGTGAACTAAAACAACTATGGCGGTTCTTATATTGCAGAGAATCTGCTCATGGCTAGTGAATACTGCTCAAATCTGAACGATTAGTATTGGCTATTTTTCGGTTCCCATGTTTTACATATATGATCCCATCTCTAGACCATACGTTTTGGACGGTAAATTTTGCGACTGCGTCCTGAAGAAGCCGGAGTCTTGCTGGAGTAAGGTCCTCGCGGATGGTTTTATTCGAGCCCTTAAGTTTCTTTTTGTTCGTGAACATAGCGTTTCTCTTACGGTATGATACAAACTTGACAATTATAGGTCGCGGACGCCCGTTCTGGATTTTCCCAACCCTGTGAGACCTATCAATGTCATCCACGGAAAGACTGACCCCGATTTCCTTCGCAATGTCTAGAACTAAGTTGTCAGTATTCTCGTCCGCAGTTTCCGGTATACCGAACACACGTAGGCACTGCCTTCTTTGATATTGTTCCAAACAGTCAGTTTTAATCCTGCAGTTCAGTTTTTAGATCACTGATTGTTTTGTCCCGCTCCTCCAGGGCCCTCCTAAGTTCTTCAATTACACTCGTATTAAAATTAATAGTCACCTTTAATTGATCAACAACTGACTTTGTTACCTGGTCCTGGATAAGGTTGGTAAGCGTGCCAAGTGTCTCCTTGCTGCTCAGCGCTTCTTGTACGGCCTGCTTAACTATGGCTTCCATTGGCACTTGCTTCACCTTGCGTGGAATTATTAATTTATTGAATTTTTGCTTTACGCTTTCACCAATCACTTCACTAACACTCACACGGAACTACTGCACTGGTAGAGATAGTGTAATAAACTCTGAGCTGCCACACTACGAAAATTCACCTGCTAAATTCACGTTCGCCACGAGCCTCGAATTCTGCGTCTATGCACTGTCCGCGCTCGAACTATACAAGTTTGACCGAGAGCAGGTTGTCAGAAAGGAGGAAAGATTACTTCTCCTACGGTTCGAATAAAAAACTCCTCTTGCGTTTTAAAATGATAATCTAAAAATAAAACCGAAGTCGTGTATTTTACTTTCATTTCTCCCAAACTGTTGTGTAGCTTTGAAACTTCTAGTGCTCTTTTAAGTTGTCTAGTTATAAACCTGAGGTCATTCAGGGGATTTTATTCGTGTAGGAAAAATCTATACACGCCGATACTACCACAACGCTCGGTAGACTCCAGACTATCAATATGTTGGCGATCGCTTTCTTATCAATATATATGTATACTAGCAAGATACCCGTGCTTCGCTACGGTATTATATTGAATTTTGTAATTGAATGCTTATTGTTCTAGATATATAATACGCCGAAATTCGCGATTTGACTCGTTTTTTATTAGATTACCGCAAGTTTCCTCCCATTTTTCAATATTTCCTTCCAGCAGTCGATTTCTTACTTCCCGGGCTAGGTCCAGGTATTCCACCCGGTCAGTTGGGTCCCTAAATCTTTGCCATCTTTTCCTACAAGCATTTTTAATATGGATCAAATCCTTCAGGAGATCCGGCGTGGTGTCGTCTTGGGTGCCTTGGCGGTACTGAACCCGCGGCCAGACTGCATTCTTAGTCATTACCCGTCCAGGACCCGTTTCCAGCGCGGTCCGCACATTTGACGACGGTCCAGAACATTATTATTATTATTATTATTATTATTATTATTATTATTATTATTATTATTATTATTATTATTATTATTATAGATGTTCTGGACCCCACAGTAAGAAGCAAGACCGCTACATGGCGGTAAATTAAATCTGCTGCCATCGTCATTGTTGACAATGTGACCAGCACCATTGTCGCGTGTAGGCAAGTGTGCGGGATTTCTGGCGATAAGAATGACATACTTCCGTGCATTATTGACCTTATTATAGAGGTGAACAATTTGACGGTCAATCTCATTCCCATCGTTTACTTCAAATGTGTTTAAATTTTTATTTATATGTCAGGAGAATGTACTGTAATCTAAGAACGTTCTCCGAAAGCTGTTCAAATTGCTGTTGAAAACGAACCCAGGAAAGATTAAAAATGATCGGTTTATTTTCAGAATATGTACATCGAAAATCTACAGCCTGTTTCCAGTCATATGACAGTGTCAGGAATGGAATTAATAAAGCCCTATCTAGTGGCGACAATAGGAATTGTGCCGGCTGCCGAAACACTCCTCTGGGGCAATGATCGATGAATGACAAATGAAATGAAATATTGGACAGTGTTGCTGGAATGAATAATGACAGGGAAAACCGGAGTATCCGGAGAAAAACCTGTCCCGCCTCCGTTTTGTCCAGCACGAATGCCAGTGACATGGAGTGACCGGGATTTGAACCACGGAACCAAGCTGTGAGAGGCCGGCGCGCTGCCGCCTGAGCTACGGATGCTCCTTATAAGTACATTATGAACAGTAAAATCAATTGGTCTCACCTCCTTTTACACCCCACCGCCGTTTATTTGTCCCCCCCCCAAAAAAAAATTAAAAGGAGGCGTGTTTCTTTACGTTTAAAGGAGATTCCAAACACCAATGTTCACGTCTATTACCTTCAGTTTTGAGATATAGCCTAAGTATCCCCGTAAAATAATTTTTTTTTTCATTTCCTTTCACACTCCTCCCACCACCCCTCCCCCCGCCCAAGTGAATTTTCCGGCAAGAAATACTTTTTCATTAATAGTAAATGATGTGTCCTCATGAAAGGAATTCAAATCCTTTTCACTCCCGCCCCCCAACACGGTTTCACGCTCCCCCACAAAACGCGTTTTTCTTTGTTTTAAAAGAGATCCAAATACCAATTTTCACGTCTGTAACAATTTTAGTTTTTGTTATATGTATGTATTCTCATACAATTAAGTCAATTAATTTTTCAATTCTTTCACCCCCGCCTTTCATTGGATTCTCGGAGAATACGTGTTTCTTTACTTGTAAAGCAGACTCCAAATATCAAATTTCCCGTCTGTATCATCTTCATTTTTGAGATATCAGTAGCCCAATTAAAAGAACTCAACACCATTTTCAACCACTTTAACCCCCCTCCGCCCAAGTGGTATTTCCGAAATCTAAAAATACACGATTCTGTATTTTTAATAGAAATAAAAAGTACCATTTTTCACTTCTGTAACATGTTTAAGTTTTTTGAGATATACTGTAGAAATTCTCATTTTAAAATTTCACCCCTTTATAGTTCCCCTTAAGCGGAGTTTAGCCAACGGCCGTAGCCGTGTTGAAACACCGGATCCCGTGAGATCTCCGAAGTTAAGCAACATTGGGCGTGGTCAGGAGATGGATGGGTTGCCACGCGCTGTTGGTGGAGGTAAGGGAATGGAGGAGCGGAAAGGAACTGGCCACCCTACCGCACGTAAACTCCGGCTCAGGAACACCTCTGCGGAGGTTCGGACCTGCCTTCGGGCAGAATAACCCTTACCTACCTACCTACCTAAGTGGAGTTTCCAAAAACAAATCACCTGTGTTTCTTTACATTTACAGGAGATTCCAAATACCCACTTTTTACATCTATAACATTTTACGTTTCTCAGATATTCTGTAGATATAGTCTTTCAAAAAATTCACCCCAAATTTCACTCATGTTTAACCGCCATTAATTGGATTTTCCGAAAACACAAAAATACGTGTTTCATTATTTTTAAAGGAGATCCCATATTCAAATTTTCAGTTCTGTAATATATTCCGTTTCTGAGATCTATGTATCCTCATTAAAGGCATTCAACCCATTATTCATCCTTTTGGGATTTACAGAAAACAAAAAAAAAATCGTGTTCCTTTATTTTTAAAGGAGATTTTAAATACCAATTTTTACATCTTTAAACTTTTAAAGTTTTAAGATGTAGACAAACTCATTTTAAAAATTCACCCCTCTTTTCACCCCCCATTATTTGGATTTTCCTAAAACTAAAAAATACCTGTTTCTTTATTTTTAAAGTAGATCCCAAATACCAATTTTCAGGTCTGTAATATCTTCAGGTTCTGAAATATAAGTAGCCTCATTAAAGGCATTCAACCACTTTTTCACCACTTTGCACCCTTCCTATTGGGATTTTCCCAAAACAAAAAGACGTGTTTCTTTATTTTAAAAGGAGATTCTAAATACCAATTTTTACATGTATAAACTTTAAAAGTTTTGAGATATACTGTAGATACTCTCATTTTAAAAATTCACCCCTTTTCACCCCCCCCCCATTTATTGGATTTTCCGAAAAGAAAAAAATACGTGTTTCTTTATTTTTAAATGAGATCCCAAACATCAACTTTCAGATGTGTAATATCTTCAGTTTCTGAGATATAAGTATCTTCATTAAAGGCATTCAACCCCTTTTTCACCCCTTTTCACCCCTCCTATTGGGATATTCCGAAAACAAAAAAATACGTGCTTCTTTATTTTTAATGAAGGTTCTAAATACTAATTTTTACATCTGTAAACTTTAAAAGTTTTAAGTTATAGATGCACTCATTTTAAAAATTCACCCCCCTTTTCACCCTCTCATTAAATGGATTTTCCAAAAACAAAAAATACGTGTTTCTTTATTTTTAAAAGAGATCAAAAGTACCAATTTTCAGGTCTGTAATATCTTCAATTTCTGAGATATAAGTACCGGTATCCTATGAAAGGCATTCAACCACTTTTTCACCCTTTTTCACCCCTCCTATTGGAATTTTTTGAAAACAAAAAATACGCGTTTCCTTATTTTTAAAGAAGATTCTAAATACCAATTTTTACATCTGTAAACTTTTAAAGTTTTGAGATATAGATACACTCATTTTAAAATTTCATCCCCCTTTTCACCCCCTTAACGACAGAATATCTAAAAATCCTCTCTTAGCGAGCACCTACATCTTAACATGAATATATCCCCAAAATTTCATTTCTTTATGTCCAGTAGTTTTGGCTCGGCGATGATGAATCAATCAGTCAGTCAGTCAGGACAAGTTATTTTATATATATAGATTTCGTACGGAACAAATGATCTACATTATTTAACACAAATATGTACGTAATAAATTTAAAATGAATATCAAGACTCGTCAGCCAGGAAAGCGCTGGAGTTGATGCTTTCATGAACTTTTTTAAACACCTGTGAAGGTACGCTCTGGACACTCCCGAATGATGTGATTCATCGTCTGTTCTTGAGCTCGCAGTCGCAAGCAGGTGAATCTAGCCATCCCCATTTGTGCAGCGTTGCTTTGCACCTACCATGAACAGTTCGTATGCGGTTTAATTGGCACCACGTAGCTCTTGGTAGATCAGTTCCTGGAACATGTTGGGAAGGATCATCTAATTGGATTTGACGAGATGATGAGGAATCTCTCCACCCTTCCTTCCAGACTTTGTTGGTGTTGAAAGGCCCTGGCTGCTTAATAATGTTATCATCCCAAATAGGCTTCCTGGATTTCAGACAAATGGTTGGTGGATTACTCAGTACTAAATGAATTGGAAGGTGTTTAAAGTCAGGACAGATATAAGTTTTCCAAGTTTGGGCAGCAGCTTGTTGTCTTCTCAGTTATGGAGGAGGTATACTTGCCAGTACGTGCAACCATGGCACAGAGGTTAATCTTAATGTGCCCGTTACCGTCCTTAAGGTCTCATTGAGCTGAGTATCCACTCTGTGGACATGAGCACTTCTATACCATACCAGTGCACAGTATTCGGCAACAGAGTAGACCAGAGCAAGGCTTGCCATACGAAGAGTACTTGCATCAGCAGCCCTTGTTGTGCCGGCTAGTTCGCGAATGATGTTATTCCTTCCTGGTCCTAAGTTTTCGTGCAGTATTCTCGAGGTGTATTCTGTAAGTCAGAGAGAGGTCCAGAGTAACCCCCAGGTATTTTGGGTTAGGATTGTTTCTCACCCTTTTTTCCGCAGAATTTAATGTTCAGCTCTTGTTTGTAGATTCTATTGTTAAGGTGAAAAGCTGTGACCTCCGATTTTGACGGGTTTGGGCAAAGCCTCCATTGTTTGAAATAGTTTTCTAGTTTTTGTAGATCCTGTGTCAGTATTTCTTCTCCTTCTTCAAGATGGTTAGTTTGAATTGCTATGGCAGAGTCATCAGCATAGCAGAACTTACAGGACATTGTTTCTATAACATCACTTGTATATAGGTTGAAGAACAATGGGGCTGAAACCGATCCTTGAGGGAAGCCATTCTTGGTGGTGTACGATTTGCTCATCTTGTCAACTGCACACACTCTGAAATAACGATTCCTTAACATAGTAGATAACAGGGCAGTGAGTTTTCTACACGGTAGTACTTGTTTTATCTTCAACATTAATCCATCAATCCACACTGTATCATACGCAGCAGTTAAGTCAATGAAAGCCACGGATGTATTCAATCCTCTTTGGAAACCTGATTCCATAAAGAATGTTAAGGCTAAGACATGCTCACAAAAGCTTCGTTTTTCCCTGAATCCAGCCTGTTCTGGTGGTATTCTCCTGCCTAATGTGCAGTATATTTTGTAAATTAGGCGTTCCAGAATTTTATAGCAAACGCTGAGGAGTGAAATTGGACAGTAGCTTGCTGGGTCGTCTGCTGGTTTCCCAGGTTTAACGATTGCGATGATTTTTGCAATTTTGAACTCTGGTGGTGTTTTTCCTTTGGCGAGGATATCTGAGAAGAAATTCCTGAGCCACTTCCTGCCATTATTTCTTAGGTGCGTTAAAAAATTCTGGGACTTGTAAACCGATGGTTAAAATAATTGGACGATGCTGGCTGCGTGGAAAACCTGATAGTAAATATGTTGTGTGAGGTAAAGGAATATGGTTAGCATCCATTGTTATTAGACAGAGATCAGGATTGGTATCTTCACTCCATCTAGCAGAATGGAAAGATTTTTTTGTCTTTTTCATTGTAGGACAGATGAAGTTGGATCTAGTCCATCCAATCTGATAGCTTTTCTACGTTTTCATAACAGGAGAGGAATAAAATGGGTTATCATCCAGGTGATCATTGATTGCTTTAAGACTCTCTTGTATAATTTTGTATCTGCAGGCATCTATCGGAACATCTTCTGACCTCTTTTTAATGTGTTGTGCGATGGAAGATGGATTAAGTTCAGTTCTGGAAATCGGCAGTGGTGTTGCTGCTCCAAGTTTTCTAAGAAGTGACCAAACTTTGTAACTGGAGTGAGTAAAATCAAGACCTTGTGTTGTGCTATGCCAGTGCTCCCTTCTTTGAGTGTTCAAGGATTGTAGAATCTGAATGCCCAAGGCAGGATATCCGTTTCCTTCGTATGCTTTAGCAAGCTCTTCAGTCTATTCATTCCGAAAAGGAATGTAGTTCCTACTATACCCACGAGGTATGTTACGTCTTGCTGCTCCAATAATTGTTCCAACAAAGGGTTGTGCCCGTTCGCATCTCGTAGACCAACAACAAAATGGCGGCGTAGGAAGGTATGGCCCATGCGATCTACTAAGGCAATGAACTTCGTATCAATGCAACGTATAGGAGGCTATGTACGTCACGGAAAGGATAGGTTTCGAAGACACTGGAGAACAGTAGAGGCTCATTTGAATTGTTTTAAAAAATATAGCAGCGGGTGAATTGTTTAACGAGACTCTAAAAAATTACTTTCATGTAGACAAGATGCAGATGCGAGCAGATCTACATATTCCAAGAATAGATTTGCCTACTGAAGAAGAATATTAATTATATATATTCGCGACAGCATATAATTAAAGTATTCATCGCTGTATGCCAGTAGATGAGCCGAGAAAAAAAATATATATAAATTTTGGTGATATACGACGGATTTGGAATATCAAGTAGCAATGTAACGATCGAAAGAATCGGAATTCACCATTGTGAAATATTTAATAACTACACACGAGAAGAGTATAACTACCGTAGCAGTAAAAAAAAAAATATTTACGGAGAAAACTTTTTACAAAAAGAAAAACTTTAACGATTATTTTAAATAACAGAAAATGCAGAATATCATGACTAATTACTGCGCACAGGGAATTCTTTTCATTGTCAACAGATACAAGATGATGACTGTCTGCTAATTCATCAAGATGGACCGAACTGGGGATATGTACCGTAGAATCAGATGACCAGGCGGAGATTATTGGACAGACCAACCAGTGGAGATGATGACGTTGAATGAGCATCGGCCAGCCGAAAGACCGGATGATACGAAGTGGTCTGACGAGCTATGTAACCAGCAGATGACCGTGAATGTCCAGTTCAGACAGAGATCCAGTTCCAATCTGAGGGTCTAGCAGCAAGTGAAGGACGGAGCAACCACCAGACCAGATGTAGCAACTGACGAGCTAAGTCCATACTTTTCTATAGTAGAGTAGTTTCTTGCAATCTGCACCCTCAATCTATTTTGGCATGTGCTGAGAGTTTGGTGATTTATGAAGTAATTAAGAACGCGTGTGTAATATAAGTAATGTGTGAAATACTTAAGATTTTAAAATTAGATGGAAGTGATGAATTAGAATGACAATATGACATATACTGGATACTGCACTAGCACATCGACAGTGGAAATAATATCCGATAAGAGAAAGGTATGTTACTTGAGTAGAGCTAGAATCAATGAGTCTAAGTTACTAGTAAAGGTTCGATTAATCTCGTTTTACCTGAGTATAGTTTACGTCACGAATTACCTGCGCAATACGATGATCATTGACAAATTAAGTATTCCTTTCGTCAGAGAAAGAGGGCATATGAATTCATATTACTGTTATTAAAAATAGAGGTTATTGACTGCGTATTTTGCTAAGCAATTCTTGAATATTTAGCATATGGTTTCGGAGTTATGGCTATATGCAGGCGGCTAAATGGAAGCCGATAGGATGTTAAAGTATCGACGGTAGTGTATTGAAATGTGAGTATATATTGATGAATGGTTTAAGTGAAGAGATTTAGTTATGTTCTACGGGAAGTGTAAGAATTGCTATTTGACGTGTTAATGATTTATTAGTAATATAAGGTGAGTTTCTATGCCATGTTTGAAAATATACGTCAAGAAGAGAATTCCGCGCAGATGACCATTTCAAGGTAAGGTAAACATGAATTATGTAGAATTGTGTATCGTGACAGTGATATTGTGTTTGACTTGGGTGAATAACAGGTACTGCGTAAGAGAGAGTGTTCTTATATATATGATGCAATAGACTCATGATTGATTATATATCTAGTATTTCATGGAGCGGTGATCTTACAGGTTGATATGAAATACCTGCATTCTATACTATCCATACACGTTCAGTAGCACGTATATAAATGAAATATTGAGACAGTGCAGATCATAAGAGTACATTGAGCCACTAATAGATGAGTGTGTAGATTAGAAACTATTCGAAGAGTTAGTTAGATTTTTTTTATTTCTACTCAGATAAATATGATTTTAACTCAGTATATAAAAATGAAGAATATTACAATGGTTAGTTAGGAGCCAGATATCGTAGGCACGAGGGTGGTATTGCTTTAGCTCGTAAGTCGTTACTTGTTCACACTAGAAAGATATTACCTAACACTCGGAGTTCAAACCTATGAAAGACTTTAACTTATGAATGGAAGGTCGGTGAACACTGCCACAATTTAATACACGCGAAAGTGTATACTTGGGAAACATGTCTCATATGTTGTGAGGATAACTTTAATAATTAACAGAGCAGTATTTACAATATGAAAATTTTATTTGATTCCTTGAATGCTCAATGATCGCAAATATTATTTTTTTTAAAATGTAATACTTTCGGAACATGGCTACGAAGGTTCACATGTGCATTTATTGGAATTTGAACTTATAAATGAGAGAATGTTAGCATTTTTTTTTAAGTTCCACTATTTTATCTTAAATGAGCCAGCGCTGACTCTAACTTATTTTCAAATGATGAGATAACACGGAATTAATACTACCCAGATTTCACTATATCTCGAACATTAATTTTTGTCAATAAATAATCTTATATATTTTCTTTAGTATGTGACTGAGTTATGATTTCTGTTCTGGTAACGTTTAGAGTTAAGTTGTTAAGTTTTCTAGATGTAAGCAATCGACAAGTTTTTACAAACGAAATGCGAGATGATTTCTAGATATCGGTCGTCATTCTCGTGGATATCGATACTCCCATCACGAGTACCCCAGCGGCCAATTTCTCTTCCGAAACCACGTTAAATAATTACATATAAAATCTCAGATTTTATGGGCGAAAAAAGGATACCCTGAGAAGAATTAATGAGCTACCGGGATAATCTTGCACTGACCGTTGCAAAAGCGGGTGCAAGTATTTAAAATGGCTGCCCAACTGTGGGGCAATTGAAGAGAAACACACCGTGGGAAAGTTATTAAAATGACGCCGCAATGTGTGACGATTTGAAGAGAAAGACACCGCGGGATCATTGAATATTGGTTGCCAGAGGTAATTTTTGACATCATAACGTGATTTAAAATGGAGAAAGATGCCGTGGGAACTGTTGGTTGCCAAAGAATAAAATGCCGCAACAGTGGAGCGAGTGAAGAGAAATACACCGTGGGAACGCCAAATAAAGTGAAAAAAGTATTGGAAACGGTCTTCACTTTGAAATAAATTAAATGTCGCATTAATGGTTGGCGACTGAAGAGAAACGCATCGCGGGAGTGTATGAAAATAGTCTGATAATTTATATTACTTAATAGGCAATCATGTGACGAAGCTCGAAATGTAGGTATCGGGTATAGAAAACATGTCACTAATGTATTGAGTAATTTATTAATTATTACCACATGGCTGAACCTGTGAAGATATATTAATAAGGAATTATTGTATTTATTAGATGAATGCTTCTTTTTAATAATAATAATCTAGGGTTAGGTGATTTTAAGTCAATATGAAATGAAACTTAGTTAATTTTAATTATGGTATAGGCTGATGGCCATACATATAAATATGGAATGCAGCATAACGGAATTTTAATTTATTTATTTCGTAACATGTTCCGAAATGTGAACGAAATCATAGATTTGAACTCTTGGTCTGGTTGTTGTTGGTCTATCTGGTGAGATGGTGCCGATCTCCAGGAAGGTCCATCAGTATTATTATTTACTGAAGAGAAAACTTCAAACTAGTGCATATAGTGCAAACCTTGAACTATTTTTAAACCTTGTAGACTAAGTTATTGTGGTGTGTGTGATATAATATTTAATATTTTGTGAACTTAGAGGACTGTTAGGCAAATAAGTGATTTTTAACAAAATAGAGAGCTTAATATAAACTTTGAGATATTATAACGAATATATAGAAAACGACATAAAATGGCAACACAGGGTAGAGTTCAGACAAGAAGAGAACAAGAAGAGGAGATGAGAAGAGCTCAAGAGAAACAAGAGGGAGCGCCATTATGGTTTCTCGAATATTTGAAGCAACAACAAGAAAAAGAGAGGAAACTGGAAGAAGAAAGACAGGAGGAGAAACAGGAGCGTGAAGAAAAAGAGAGGAAGCTGGAAGAAGAGAAGGAAAGAAGACGGACAGAAAAGGAACGAAAGCAACAAGAACAACGCGAAGAAAGAAAGAAAGAGGATTATGAGTTGATGCAAGAATTGCACAAGAAACAAGAAGAATGGCAACAGAAACAAGAAGAGAAAGAACAGGAACGGGAATCAAGATTCCAGAGATGCATCATTGAGATGAGAGAGGAAAGAAGAGAGGATCAGCTAAAACAGAAAGAATCTTTAGAAGAATTCGTTAGAAAAATATAAGATGAACACAAAGGTATGATCGATGAGCTACGCAAGAAACAAGAAGAAGCGACTGAAGAAACAGCGAAAACACGGTCGGAAGTATATGAAGTTAGGAACGAAATCCAAAACATGCAGACGAGGTTGACTGAAACCATGGAGAATAGAAACAGGGAAATACACGAGGAAATAAATAAAATAAATGAGATGGTAACAGAGAGCCAGGAAACGATCCGAAAATTGGAAGAAGAGAAAATAAATGATATAACAGCTGGTATGCAAGGATTAAATCTAAGGCAACAAGACTTAGATGAGAAATATGACCAAGCTGCGAGCAAAGTAGCGCAGAAAATTGATGAATTGAAGCAGAAAATAGAAGATAACAAGGTGGAATCGGAACGAAAAATCGAAAAGACGGAAGAAGTGGTGAAACAGATTAGAAGAGAAATACAGGAGATGAAGGTGGAATCACACACGGCGAAATCTATGGCCTCAAGCTTTAGTGATAGACATAGAGCAGTAGAGGTACAGATTAATGAGAGAGAGAACACACCTTCAGGGATAAGCGACCCAAGTAGAAGAGATATAGAAATATTAAACGGTAGTAAACAGAGTGAAGGAAGTACGATAATTAATATTATTAAAAATTACGACGACCGCCCGAAACATTTCGACGGTTCGGCTAAGACCTCACCGAAACAATTCCTTAGGGACATAGAGGAATATTTTAGGAAAGGAAAAATTCAGGAGGAAAAGAAATTGAGAATTATCGAAAAACATCTGGACGGGAACCCAAATATTTGGTTCCAGGCTTTCAAGTACACATTTCATAACTATGACGAGTTTAAGGTAGCTTTCCTGAAGAAGTTCTGGGATCCTGAGATCCAGCAACAGCTAAGATTAGAGCTGTACTCAAGGAAATTTTCGACTGCAGGCCAAACTCGCTTTAGTGATTTCTTCTCCCTACAATTTCATCGTTTTCAGGACTTAGATTCTCCACCTAGCGAACTGGAGGCAATTAGAAATATTCAGAGGCAATTACCACTCGAAATACAAAGATTATTAGCAGCCTCTGATATACAAACTGCTATTGACATGGAGAGACGATTAAGACAGATCGACCTAACGTCATCCTGCTTAATAGAGAGGAACCCCAGAAATATAAGACAAATAGAAGCAGTCAATACGCTCAGCTCCGAAATCACTAACCAAGGACTAAATAAGGGTCATGAAATCAGGACAGAGGATTGTGTTAGAGCCCAAAACAAAGAACCAAGAAAATGTTATTGTCAGTATAGTGGTCAACAGCACGGAAGATGTGGGCAAATTGGAAATAGAAATAGTTTCCAGTATAGGAGTAACATTCGATATGGGAACAATAGAAGTCGACCATATCAGAGGAACAGAAGGCGATACGATGAGAGGAGAAGACCTGCACAATATAATCAAAATGAAGAGAATAGGCGATATCTTCAAGAGCTAAGAGAAGAGAGACAAAATAGGAGCCGATGGGAGGAAGCCATCAAAAATAAGGATATAAACGGCGACCTCGAAGGCGCAGAAAGTCTCGAACTTCAGAATTATAAACGAAGAAGACAGGAAGAAGGTTGGAAGGAGCATGAAAATCATGGGAACACAGAAATTTCCCAAACATCTGAGCGAAAAAAAAAACGCCGATGATGAACTAGTTAAACACGAAATTGTAAATATTAAACCGATAGTGAATATTGTCAAAATTCGCAGTTGGGTAGTAGCACAAATAGATCATTGGGACATTCAACCTGAAGATTTAATTAAAGAAGATACTTGTCACGAAACTCAACCTAAATTCAAGTTACCAGTAATAGTTGTGAGAGTGTTCAACACCCGATTGTACTGTTTAGTGGACTCTGGAGCTAGCATAAGTGTAACGTCATATACCTTATTCCAAGAGCTAAATCAGAAAATACAGATACCAATCATACCTGTATCTGGTGTAAAAATCCGAGGCATAATTCCAGACAAGTCTGTTGAATGCAAGATACAAGCCTACTTAAGTATAAAGATCGGAAAATATGAATTTGAGCATCCATTCATGGTTATGAAGAAAATAAAGTACAACGTCATTTTTGGAATAGACTTCATGATAAGCTCTAGGATGACAATTGATATGGATAAGGGTGAAATTCGATTTCCAGTGGTAGAAAATGATGGAAATAGAACTGTAGAAAGAGTTCAAATTAGTAGCACACTTGAAGAAAATGAATGGTTGAATATCGAGGGAAAAGAAGTGGATCTATTGGACGGAGAGAGCCAAGAACTAGAAGAAAAAGATCTTAGCACAGAAATAGAGCCGGAATTAATCATGAGAATTGAGGAAATCGTTGCAATCGAAGAGGAGAGCTATGAAAAATCTGAAATTTGGGAAGCTATTACTCAAGCTGAGGTATCTGCAGAAGAAAAACGAATATTGTACAACATCATAAACAAATATATTGAAGTTTTTAGTGATAAACCAGGGCAGATTCCTAACTACAAGTACAAACTGATAGTTACTGACTGGACGCCATACAAGGGAAAAATATATGATGTGCCAGAGAAGTATTTCACTGAAGTTAAACAAATCATCGAGGAAATGTTAGTTGATGGATTGATCGTGAAGACTACCACTCCATTTCTGAACCCAATAGTAATTGTAAAGAAAAAAAACGGAAAACTGCGTTTGTGCCTCGATGCGCGAGTCCTAAATTCCAGACTGATTCCAGAGTATAGTCAGGCCCCTAAAATTAAGGACATTGTGAAGAGATTTCGAGGTCAGAAATATTTTACGAGTATGGACTGCACAGCTTCATTTCACCATATTGTACTTGAAGAAAAGTCACGGTTATTAACAGGTTTTATGTTTAATAACCAAACATATGCCTATTGTCGGTTGCCTTTCGGATTAAAGGTAAGTTCGGCAGTATTGATAAGGGCACTAGACAGAAGCCTAACGAGTGAAGTAAAGGACTTTGTAAATTGTTATGTTGATGATTTAGTCTTTGCGAGCACTACCTTCGAAGAACACTGTGTCAAATTGGAAAAGCTATTAAGTAATTTACAGAGAACTGGCTTCAAAATAAATTTATCAAAATCTAAATTTTGCCAAAGTCAAGTACTTTTTGTAGGTCACGTGATCGATGGAGAAGGGATAAGACCAAATCCCGTAAAAATAAAGGCAATATGCGATTTCCCAAGGCCGACTAAAGTAAAGCATATAAGGCAATTTCTTGGGTTGACTGGATTCTTCTCAGACCATTGTGAAGGTTACACAGATACGGCTGCACCGTTACAGAACTTGCTAAAGGTCAACAATAAATGGAAGTGGAATGATGAGGCAGAAGAAGCATTCATCAATATGAAAGAGCTGATGAAGAAAAGTATCAAACTGGGATATCCTGATTATCAACAGAGATTCATAATTCAAGCTGATGCATCACACGTTGGTGTAGGAGCATGCCTATATCAAGAAGATAATGAAACCAAAAGAAGAACTTATTTGGCATTTACCAGTAGGAAACTTAGAAAACATGAGCAACATTATACCACTACTGAGCTTGAACTACTCGCAATAGTGCACGCATTACAACATTGGAGAAGTATAATTTATGGCTACCCAGTAACAATACGGACAGACCACAAGGCGTTGACTTTTGGGTTAAAAGCCGTCATGATCAGCGAAAGGATAACGCGATGGATGTTATTCACGCAACAGTTTGACCTAAAGATTGAACATTGCAGTGGAAAGGAAAACATCTTAGCTGATGCGTTAAGTAGAAACCCACATGAAGGTGAAGAACATGTGCTAGCAATCGAACTGGATACTCAAGACGAACAACTACTAAGAAAGTTAGAGAATCTGAGAGAATTTCAAGAATCTGACCAGAAATTAAAGATCATCATCGATAATTTGGTTAACAGGGAATCAACGCCAGAACTCACAAAGAAATATGAAATCGTAGACGGAATACTATTGAAAGTAGTGGACAAGATCAGTAACAGCAAAAGAATTGTAATACCGGAAGAGCTACAAAGAGAATTAATCTGGCATACTCATAAGATGACAGGACATGCTGGTATAGACAAGGTTATAGGGACGATAATGGAGAAATTCACGTGGAATGGATTACGAAGATCAGTAAGAAACATAGCAAAAACATGCGATGTGTGTCAGAGAGTAAAGCATAACAATTACACATGCGGACATAAACCGATCCCAATTATACCATCTAGAGCTCAGGAAATTTATGCAATAGATATTTTTGGAAAGTTGCCCACTGCTAGGAAGGGAAAGAAATATATACTAGTGGTTATCGACATATTCTCTAAATATATTTCATTGCAAGCCATACAGAGAGCCAATACTAAACAAGTTTTACACGGCCTCATTAATAAGACATTTCCTGAAATGGGAAAACCTGAGAGGATCCTTACTGATAGAGGAACACAATTTACTTCAGTTATGTTCCGCGAACGAATAAGAAATGAGGGCATCAAGCATACGTTATGCTCAGTTCGTCATCCAGCAGCTAATCCCGTAGAGAGATATATGAAGGAGATCGCTAAATTCGGGAGAATATATTGTAGTCAACAACATTGGAAATGGATAGATATGCTAGATATCATAGCTGAAAGTTTAAACAACACGGTTAATCAATCAATAGCCCAAATTCCTAGCGTAGCCCATAAAAATGTTCACCCACAGAGAACATGGGACAGCATTTTCACTATGCAGCTAGAGAAAAAGCCAGATCCTCAAGAAATAAATCTAAAGATCCAACAGAGACTCAAGGATCAGTCTCAAAAACGGTTAAGAAGACTACGGAATAAGAAGTTCCATCCACATTTCAAACAAGGAGATCTAGTTCTGGTTAAGACTGCACCAATATCAAATGCACCAGCAAAGATATGTGCTAAATTTCTGCCGTTATACAATGGTCCCTACAAAATCGAACGCGTACTTGGGAATAATGCGTACGAAATAGCAAGTATAAATGGCAAATATCGTAACGTACATAATGCATGCAATATCAAGTTGTACTTCCAAGAGAATCAGCAAATGTAATAAGAACTTAAGAGATAAGAAAGTCTAAAGCCATTAAATGACCTACCATTGTGAAATGCGCAAAGAGGAAGGAATAAATATCTTTATTACGACCACTAGAATGAAGAAAAAGCAGTTGCCAAATACATGGTTACGGGACATGTAAACAAATTAATGCAACTAGGACGTAATCGATATCAATCTGCTGATATTCGATAATCGAATAGATAATATCGCAATGGCAGAGAATATACGAGATGCAAAGTCACATTTGAGATTCAAGTTAACAATGAGAAAATATATCGTGACCAATATATTTTCTTCATGCCAGGGGGATTAAATGTGCCCGTTCGCATCTCGTAGACCAACAACAAAATGGCGGCGTAGGAAGGTATGGCCCATGCGATCTACTAAGGCAATGAACTTCGTATCAATGCAACGTATAGGAGGCTATGTACGTCACGGAAAGGATAGGTTTCGAAGACACTGGAGAACAGTAGAGGCTCATTTGAATTGTTTTAAAAAATATAGCAGCGGGTGAATTGTTTAACGAGACTCTAAAAAATTACTTTCATGTAGACAAGATGCAGATGCGAGCAGATCTACATATTCCAAGAATAGATTTGCCTACTGAAGAAGAATATTAATTAAATATATTCGCGACAGCATATAATTAAAGTATTCATCGCTGTATGCCAGTAGATGAGCCGAGAAAAAAAATATATAAATTTTGGTGATATACGACGGATTTGGAATATCAAGTAGCAACGTAACGATAGAAAGAATCGGAATTCACCATTGTGAAATATTTAATAACTACACACGAGAAGAGTATAACTACCGTAGCAGTAAAAAAAATAATTATTTACGGAGAAAACTTTTTACAAAAAGAAAAACTTTAACGATTATTTTAAATAACAGAAAATGCAGAATATCATGACTAATTACTGCGCACAGGGAATTCTTTTCATTGTCAACAGATACAAGATGATGACTGTCTGCTAATTCATCAAGATGGACCGAACTGGGGATATGTACCGTAGAATCAGATGACCAGGCGGAGATTATTGGACAGACCAACCAGTGGAGATGATGACGTTGAATGAGCATCGGCCAGCCGAAAGACCGGATGATACGAAGTGGTCTGACGAGCTATGTAACCAGCAGATGACCGTGAATGTCCAGTTCAGACAGAGATCCAGTTCCAATCTGAGGGTCTAGCAGCAAGTGAAGGACGGAGCAACCACCAGACCAGATGTAGCAACTGACGAGCTAAGTCCATACTTTTCTATAGTAGAGTAGTTTCTTGCAATCTGCACCCTCAGTCTATTTTGGCATGTGCTGAGAGTTTGGTGATTTATGAAGTAATTAAGAACGCGTGTGTAATATAAGTAATGTGTGAAATACTTAAGATTTTAAAATTAGATGGAAGTGATGAATTAGAATGACAATATGACATATACTGGATACTGCACTAGCACATCGACAGTGGAAATAATATCCGATAAGAGAAAGGTATGTTACTTGAGTAGAGCTAGAATCAATGAGTCTAAGTTACTAGTAAAGGTTCGATTAATCTCGTTTTACCTGAGTATAGTTTACGTCACGAATTACCTGCGCAATACGATGATCATTGACAAATTAAGTATTCCTTTCGTCAGAGAAAGAGGGCATATGAATTCATATTACTGTTATTAAAAATAGAGGTTATTGACTGCGTATTTTGCTAAGCAATTCTTGAATATTTAGCATATGGTTTCGGAGTTATGGCTATATGCAGGCGGCTAAATGGAAGCCGATAGGATGTTAAAGTATCGACGGTAGTGTATTGAAATGTGAGTATATATTGATGAATGGTTTAAGTGAAGAGATTTAGTTATGTTCTACGGGAAGTGTAAGAATTGCTATTTGACGTGTTAATGATTTATTAGTAATATAAGGTGAGTTTCTATGCCATGTTTGAAAATATACGTCAAGAAGAGAATTCCGCGCAGATGACCATTTCAAGGTAAGGTAAACATGAATTATGTAGAATTGTGTATCGTGACAGTGATATTGTGTTTGACTTGGGTGAATAACAGGTACTGCGTAAGAGAGAGTGTTCTTATATATATGATGCAATAGACTCATGATTGATTATATATCTAGTATTTCATGGAGCGGTGATCTTACAGGTTGATATGAAATACCTGCATTCTATACTATCCATACACGTTCAGTAGCACGTATATAAATGAAATATTGAGACAGTGCAGATCATAAGAGTACATTGAGCCACTAATAGATGAGTGTGTAGATTAGAAACTATTCGAAGAGTTAGTTAGATTTTTTTTATTTCTACTCAGATAAATATGATTTTAACTCAGTATATAAAAATGAAGAATATTACAATGGTTAGTTAGGAGCCAGATATCGTAGGCACGAGGGTGGTATTGCTTTAGCTCGTAAGTCGTTACTTGTTCACACTAGAAAGATATTACCTAACACTCGGAGTTCAAACCTATGAAAGACTTTAACTTAAGAATGGAAGGACGGTGAACACTGCCACAATTTAATACACGCGAAAGTGTATACTTGGGAAACATGTCTCATATGTTGTGAGGATAACTTTAATAATTAACAGAGCAGTATTTACAATATGAAAATTTTATTTGATTCCTTGAATGCTCAATGATCGCAAATATTATTTTAAAAAAAATGTAATACTTTCGGAACATGGCTACGAAGGTTCACATGTGTATTTATTGGAATTTGAACTTATAAATGAGAGAATGTTAGCATTTTTTTTAAGTTCCACTATTTTATCTTAAATGAGCCAGCACTGACTCTAACTTATTTTCAAATGATGAGATAACACGGAATTAATACTACCCAGATTTCACTATATCTCGAACATTAATTTTTGTCAATAAATAATCTTATATATTTTCTTTAGTATGTGACTGAGTTATGATTTCTGTTCTGGTAACGTTTAGAGTTAAGTTAGTTGTTAAGTTTTCTAGATGTAAGCAATCGACAAGTTTTTACAAACGAAATGCGAGATGATTTCTAGATATCGGTCGTCATTCTCGTGGATATCGATACTCCCATCACGAGTACCCCAGCGGCCAATTTCTCTTCCGAAACCACGTTAAATAATTACATATAAAATCTCAGATTTTATGGGCGAAAAAAGGATACCCTGAGAAGAATTAATGAGCTACCGGCATAATCTTGCACTGACCGTTGCAAGAGCGGGTGCAGCGTTTATGATTCTCTAGTTTAGGTGGAATCCACCGAAGATGAGAATCAACGTCATGATAATGCTTCATCCATTGCGCATTCTTAAAGTTCCATCTGGTTTTTTGTTTTGCTGTAATTAATGGGACTTGCAAACCGATGGTTAAAATAATTGGACGATGCTGGCTGCGTGGAAAACCTGATAGTAAATATGTTGTGTGAGGTAAAGGAATATGGTTAGCATCCATTGTTATTAGACAGAGATCAGGATTGGTGTCTTTACTCTATCTAGCAGAATGGAAAGATTTTTTTGTCTTTTGCATTGTAGGACAGATAAAGTTGGATCTAGTCCATCCAATCTGATAGCTTTTCTACGTTTTCATCATATTTGTCATACCCCATGAAGCGTGATGACGGTTGAAATCGCCAAGGTAAACACCTGGATGAGTTATGTTTGGAAGAGGTGGATCTGGCCAGCGTTCCTGTGGTGGTTTGTACACTGCAGATATTGTTGTTCCCATTACGTTGACAGAGATGATTGCAGTATTACTCAATCAATCAATCAATCAATCAATCAATCAATCAATCAATCAATACTGATCTGCATTTAGGGCAGTCGCCCAGGTGGCAGGTTCACTATCTGTTGCTTTCCTAGCCTTTTCCTAAATGATTTCAAAGAAATTGGAAATTTATTGAACATCTCTCTTGGTAAGTTATTCCAATCCCTAACTCCCCTTCCTATAAATGAATATTTGCCCCTGTTTGTCCTCTTGAATTCCAACTTTATCTTCATATTGTGATCTTTCCTACTTTTATAAACGCCATTCAAATGTATTCGTCTACTAATGTCATTCCACGCCATCTCTCCGCTGAAAGCTCGGAACATACCACTTAGTCGAGCAGCTCTTCTTCTTTCTCTCAATTCTTCCCAACCCAAACATTGCAACATTTTCGTAACGCTACTCTTTTGTCGGAAATCACCCAGAACAAATCGAGCTGCTTTTCCTTGGATTTTTTCCCGTTCTTGAATCAGGTAATCCTGGTGAGGGTCCCATACACTGGAACCATACTCTAGTTGGGGTCTTACTAGAGACTTATATGCACTCTCCTTTACATCCTTACTACAACCCCTAAACACCCTCATAACCATGTGCAGAGATCTGTACCCTTTATTTACAATCTCATTTATGTGATTACCCCAATGAAGATCTTTCCTTATATTAACACCTAGATACTTACAATGATCCCCAAAAGGAACTTTCACCCCATCAATGCAGTAATTAAAACTGAGAGGACTTTTCCTATTTGTGAAACTCACAACCTGACTTTTAACCCCGTTTATCAACATACTGTCCCCGTGAAAATTGGCGACTTTACGAATATTTTAACAAGTGGAAAGCAAAGATTTTATTGTCTGCTTGAAGCTACAACACACCACTTGGGAACTTGTGGCGAGCCGTGAACGAGTTTTTTTTTGTCGTTCAGAGGGGTGCGATACGTCACCGGCAGGACTGTGTCAAGGTTATAGCTAACCACGTGACTACCTTCGCACGCGCGACTCAGCCTGTTTCTGGAATAGTCTGCGCAAATTAAAGGTGATCATCAGCCAATTACCGTACTCGCTGAAGAACACGCCTTCCTGGGCTAATTATAAAAGGCCTTGCTTCGAGTGGATCGCTCTCTTAATGCTTTATGCTCTGCTCTTTACGCTCTTCTTAATGCTTGTTCATCACCGGATCACGTGGAAGGAGAAATTTCAAGACAAGTCGACGCCCGTTCTACCAGAATTTAGTCTGATAATTAGTGAATTCTGTGGAATAAAAACACCTAGGAGCCAAGTTAAGTGTGACAGTGTAGACGAGCTGTTTATGTTCTGCGTGTGCTTGTTCAAAATACTTAATTTGTCATCTCAGTTACAGCTTGTGACCAGCAATCAACGAAGACGTCTTGGAATTGAAGATCTCAAGATGAAGAATTCCGCAACTACCATCATCATTTCATCGAGGGACATCCATCACAGAGCCTCCATGGAGCTGTAAAAATGTAAGGCGTCTCTGGTAATTGGAAGAAGACTGGCCGGAGTATGCTGAAATAACTGACTGTCGACGGGAATCGAACTCTACAAAAACTTGAGTACCTTTTTAATTTAATTTATCTGTTCTATCTTCTGTACAACTAGAGGTCTTTCTTCTTAAGTCGTAGATCTATCAGTTTGCTGTAGTTAGAAATATTTCATTTTCCTACTTCTTAAGGTGTCATGGTAGACTAGGTACGTGTGAATGAGATTTTGGAATCTATTAGAGTAGACATGTAGGTTGTCTTTGACTGACTTCCCATGCTTAAGGAGCTTAAGTTTAATAATCACTGACCACACGATAAATATACTTTATTTGTAATATTGAAAGTTACCGGACGGAAAATTCGCGTGTACATTTTGAGTGAATAGGGTCGAACCTAGTGTCTTTAAAATCACTTGTTGTTTTTTTTATGATGAAGTCATCTAATTTTACGACATTCCAGGAGAATCAGTAGATGTAATAATCACTTAAATAATAATAATGTTGATTAAAGATCGGGTAAAACAGAAGTAAACGCTCGTGAGCCATAAAACTATTGTAGAGTTCCTAAATGTGAGATGGAATGTGCTCTGTTCATGAAGGGTCTGGAATATGGCCTATCCTGAGGGATATTCGTTGCATAATTAAGTAAATGATGAATTAGTGGTGATATTGATTTATTCTTGTGTATTTGGAGCGCAAGATAGATTATAATTAGTGGAGCACGTGTTTGTGAGTGTATTTCACAGGTAGGAAGTAAAAATAATGCGAGTAAGGCTCACGCTTGCGGTAAATTCAACCTGTAGCCCACATGATGGTAGTGCTTATGGATTTTACTAGAATCTTCCATTATAATCTCATGAATTAGATGAACTTGTGCTGATATATGAAATGTATTTCTACCAAGTGATACTCATGACTTCGATCACTAGCCACCATTAATGTAAGAGAATTTCTGTACACGAATTATTTTTGCGAGACATTACGCGTCCCGTCCATCGATAAAAATCATAACTAAAATTGCCAAGTCAGGATTCGTTGTAAATAGTGTACATAAAACGTGTTTCCCTAGTGTGAATGTGTGTGTAAATGTGTATATTTCTCTTGTGCCATGTTTATTTAATTTAACTTTGATCTGGTCGCGCACTCGCCGTGACGCGGATCACATTCATCGTTGTGTGTTGCCTTAAGAAATAATTTCATGCCCTTAAGGGAAAGTTTAATTAAATTAAGTCAAGGAAGACTAGGAAGGAATTTAATTTTTTATTTGCGAGATTTAAAAGGAAAGATCATCTCGTTACTTTGTAAAGGCACTCGATTTGTAACAAAATTTGTTTAACTAGCTCACACGTTGGTAATGTAAATTTCTAAAAATCTGAAATACTTTAAGATTAATTTGAATAGAAATGACATGCAAAGATTAAAGGTAGAAATTTTGTCAGCCGCATGATTGCTTTGCAACATTGTAAAAATAAGTCATTAATAATTAATCAAAAATCATTACTCTGAAATACTAATGATGAACATTAGATAAATGATGCGGTGGAGAATTAGTAAGAGCACGATCGTGTTACAATGAAACAGGTTAATTGAATGATAATAATAATAATAATCGAGATAATAATTAATTAATTTTGAGAATTTTGGAAACAGTTTTTCTTTGCTACTGAAGTTCATGTTAGCGTCATTAACCATTATTAAATATTGTAAATGACTAATTCAGCTGTGTACGTTGTAAAGACCACGTGTTGAGGCAACTTTAAATTGGTGAAACTTTGAACACATGTTTATTTAGTTCTTTCAGTCAAATGTTTGGTTTAAAAAGGCAAGTGGCCTAATTACTTCTTTGGTTTCATTTACAGCACAGTAGAGCTGGAGATATGAACACAAGTCACTCTAAATCGAGGAAGAAGCCCGATATTATGAAAGCTCTGTTATGTAAAAAGGAAATATTAGCAAGAATATTTTGTTGTTTAATTGCTTATGTGAATAAATGTCAGAGTGTTGTTTTAATATTTCTTTTTATCCTGCTTGGTCATCAATCCTTACAACCCTTAAATGCCTCTAGAAAGTGATAGCCAACGATCGAACGGTCCACCTTGGGACTCATCGCTCGATGGCTGGGCTTAGCTCGGGAAAAATGGGGGCATTTAAGATGGCTTAATCCAAGCGTGGGGCTCGAGATTGGCTTATCCAAGCTCGAAAATGATCTTGTGCTGTCCAGTGTTTATGACATTGACAAGATCAGATGACCAATTAAATTAGGCTGACTCTGACACATTTATTCGCCCAAATTCTTGTGGCTAACATAAGCACATGTTAAATGTAACTTGTACGAATATTGTTAAAAACAAATTCTTGCTGGTAATTAGAAATTTGAATTTGCTGCGATGATAATTAATTAAAGTTAGACTCATAATTGCGACCGATATTGGTGAAAATTTGGAACTTTCATGATATCGACAAATCGGTGCCTTCACAAATTTGATAGAGTTCGATTCCCAATATTTCAGTAGTCCGGTTAGAATTCTTCCAATACCAGAATAGCCATTTAATGAATAATTGTAACTATGGAGGACTTAAGGCAGATGTTGTTGGCTATGGAGGAGAGGATTAACGCCAACTTGAACATTAGTCAAGCTAACTTAGAGAAAAAACTTAGTGGAAATCAGGCCAGCCTAGAGAAAAACTTAGAGAAAGGACTCTTTGAACTCAATAATAGTCAGGTGAACTTAGAGAAAGGACTCTTTGAACTCAATAATAGTCAAGCTAACTTAGAGAAAACCTTAGAGGAAAAGCTTAATGAAAATCAATTGCATTTAGAGAGAAAACTTAGTGACACTCAGGTACACTTAGAAAAAGGACTTAGTGATCTCAGTGACGCACAAATAAACCTCGAAAAATCTCTCGGGGAAGCTATTGAAGAAAAGTTGACGGACATTAAAAACCAAACTGAAGAAGGTTTAGGAAAAATATGTTCGGACATTAAACTTTTTAACGGCAAGCTAGCCTCAATGCAGAGCGAGCTCGTAATAGTCAAAAATGATTTCGCTACTATGAAAAAGGAGGTAAACGAAAACATTGCCAAGTCTATGGCGGGCATGTCCAATGAATTCAGTGAACGACTGGCGAACGTTCAGCAGGACATATTAACTGGAATCGACAAATACAAGGGCGAAGTTGAACAATCATTCCTGAATATTGAGGAAAAGATTGACACAAATTCAGAGGACCTTAAGGTTACGAAAACGGCTTGGGCGAAGAAATTCGTTGGATTAAACGAGAAACTACAACAAGTCGAAAAGGGCATTCTCGACAAAATCGAGACATCCCAAGTCGATACCTCGGAACGGATGGATTATATCCACGAGTCGCTTGAGGATAGTTGGGGCGAAATAAAAACCATTAAAACCACCCTGATGAATGCCATACATAAGGTCACGACTGAGTCAAAAACTGAAACCGAAGGGATTCGAAAGGAGTACACGGATGGAATTAAGGAGCTTGTACATGAAATGCATCTCCTGAAAATCCAGAACGAGAACACTAGCAAGGTCACCAACTCATTGCTAGAGAAGCAGGCATTACTGGAGCAACGTGTAACCGGCACGGGTCTGACGTCAACTCCACTTGCAACTGCAGGGACAGGCGCTGCGAATACAATCGACATTTCTTCAGAGCCGACAGTAAATGCGTCCCAAATGAATACAACCGGCCAGACGCAAATAGTAAACATAATTCGTCTTCACGAAGACCAACCCAAGAAATTCAATAACGTTAGAGGAAACGTGACTCCGAAAGGCTTTATTCGGGAACTGCAGGATTACTTTCGCGATGCGAAAATTCCACCAGAAAGGCAGCTAAGAGTCACCGAAAAATTCCTGGAAGACTCAGTTCATACCTGGTTTGTTGCATTTCGATTTTCGTTTGACGATTTCGAAAGTTTCAAGAAAGCATTCCTGGAGAAGTACTGGAATAGCGACGTCCAATACAACCTTAGGACGGAGTTATACGCCAGGAAATATGCATCATCTACGCCCACGAGATATGCGGACTTCCTGTCCAGCCAATTAAGAAAATTAAGGGAACTAGACTCACCGCCATCAGAACCTGAGTTGGTTAAGTTGATCACCCGACAGTTACCACCAGATGTGCAGAGGATCATGATAGCCTCAAATACGCAATCTGCAATTCAGGCTGAGGCGTTGTTAAGACAATTAGACATGACGTCCAAGGAACCAGTTCGTCAGGGACGAAATTCGGAACCTCAGATCCATCAGGTAACAACGAATAAGGAGGAAGAATCGAAATCAGTCAACCAAGGGAGAACGTGGAAACGTAACCCTGGAGGGCAAGATTCACCTCGTGATCGATCGCCCGTACGCAGAAATAGACCCATTAGAAACTGGGAATATTCCAGACGTAACGAGAGGAAGCGTCCATACTCAGATTACCGAAGGAGCTGGAACCGAAACCAGGACTTCCGCCACTCAAGAGGAAGGAGAGACTGGCGAGAAGAAGAAAAGGAGAAATATCTAAAAGACCTTCAAAACTCGACGCAGGAAAACGAAAGATGGCGAAGAGCAATCCAAACCCAGGATACCAACCCTGATATCGTGGGAGCGGAAAGCCTTCAATACCAAGAGGCCAAGGCTCGGGGAAGCCAACATAACAACTCGAGTCAGGAGCACAGCCAAGGTGCCATTAAGAAAAGACCTCATCTCCAATGAGAAGAGAGAGAACGAATCCTGAAGGCAAAATCACTAAACTTCAAGAAGGAAGCGCGATACAGGTCGACGCATAGACTCTACCGAACATCTACACCACTAGCTGACACCGTGTAACCATCTGTTAAAAGGGAAAAATAAGTTACCGAAGATGGAAATAAAACTTGAGAAACACCCTGTATGGAGAGACTAGGCTACTGGATGCCAGGAGCGGAACGAAGAACTCCGAGTCTCACACCTATCGCGAGCTCAACTAAGTTATTACCAGGTGATTCAACAACCAATTTTCCGGAACAATAGTAATGGACACTGTTATGTAATAATTTCATCTACAAATGAAATTATATTCCAACCAAGGGAGAGATGTCCCCGTGAAAATTGGCGACTTTACGAATATTTTAACAAGTGGAAAGCAAAGATTTTATTGTCTGCTTGAAGCTACAACACACCACTTGGGAACTTGTGGCGAGCCGTGAACGAGTTTTTTTTTGTCGTTCAGAGGGGTGCGATACGTCACCGGCAGGACTGTGTCAAGGTTATAGCTAACCACGTGACTACCTTCGCACGCGCGACTCAGCCTGTTTCTGGAATAGTCTGCGCAAATTAAAGGTGATCATCAGCCAATTACCGTACTCGCTGAAGAACACGCCTTCCTGGGCTAATTATAAAAGGCCTTGCTTCGAGTGGATCGCTCTCTTAATGCTTTATGCTCTGCTCTTTACGCTCTTCTTAATGCTTGTTCATCACCGGATCACGTGGAAGGAGAAATTTCAAGACAAGTCGACGCCCGTTCTACCAGAATTTAGTCTGATAATTAGTGAATTCTGTGGAATAAAAACACCTAGGAGCCAAGTTAAGTGTGACAGTGTAGACGAGCTGTTTATGTTCTGCGTGTGCTTGTTCAAAATACTTAATTTGTCATCTCAGTTACAGCTTGTGACCAGCAATCAACGAAGACGTCTTGGAATTGAAGATCTCAAGATGAAGAATTCCGCAACTACCATCATCATTTCATCGAGGGACATCCATCACAGAGCCTCCATGGAGCTGTAAAAATGTAAGGCGTCTCTGGTAATTGGAAGAAGACTGGCCGGAGTATGCTGAAATAACTGACTGTCGACGGGAATCGAACTCTACAAAAACTTGAGTACCTTTTTAATTTAATTTATCTGTTCTATCTTCTGTACAACTAGAGGTCTTTCTTCTTAAGTCGTAGATCTATCAGTTTGCTGTAGTTAGAAATATTTCATTTTCCTACTTCTTAAGGTGTCATGGTAGACTAGGTACGTGTGAATGAGATTTTGGAATCTATTAGAGTAGACATGTAGGTTGTCTTTGACTGACTTCCCATGCTTAAGGAGCTTAAGTTTAATAATCACTGACCACACGATAAATATACTTTATTTGTAATATTGAAAGTTACCGGACGGAAAATTCGCGTGTACATTTTGAGTGAATAGGGTCGAACCTAGTGTCTTTAAAATCACTTGTTGTTTTTTTTATGATGAAGTCATCTAATTTTACGACATTCCAGGAGAATCAGTAGATGTAATAATCACTTAAATAATAATAATGTTGATTAAAGATCGGGTAAAACAGAAGTAAACGCTCGTGAGCCATAAAACTATTGTAGAGTTCCTAAATGTGAGATGGAATGTGCTCTGTTCATGAAGGGTCTGGAATATGGCCTATCCTGAGGGATATTCGTTGCATAATTAAGTAAATGATGAATTAGTGGTGATATTGATTTATTCTTGTGTATTTGGAGCGCAAGATAGATTATAATTAGTGGAGCACGTGTTTGTGAGTGTATTTCACAGGTAGGAAGTAAAAATAATGCGAGTAAGGCTCACGCTTGCGGTAAATTCAACCTGTAGCCCACATGATGGTAGTGCTTATGGATTTTACTAGAATCTTCCATTATAATCTCATGAATTAGATGAACTTGTGCTGATATATGAAATGTATTTCTACCAAGTGATACTCATGACTTCGATCACTAGCCACCATTAATGTAAGAGAATTTCTGTACACGAATTATTTTTGCGAGACATTACGCGTCCCGTCCATCGATAAAAATCATAACTAAAATTGCCAAGTCAGGATTCGTTGTAAATAGTGTACATAAAACGTGTTTCCCTAGTGTGAATGTGTGTGTAAATGTGTATATTTCTCTTGTGCCATGTTTATTTAATTTAACTTTGATCTGGTCGCGCACTCGCCGTGACGCGGATCACATTCATCGTTGTGTGTTGCCTTAAGAAATAATTTCATGCCCTTAAGGGAAAGTTTAATTAAATTAAGTCAAGGAAGACTAGGAAGGAATTTAATTTTTTATTTGCGAGATTTAAAAGGAAAGATCATCTCGTTACTTTGTAAAGGCACTCGATTTGTAACAAAATTTGTTTAACTAGCTCACACGTTGGTAATGTAAATTTCTAAAAATCTGAAATACTTTAAGATTAATTTGAATAGAAATGACATGCAAAGATTAAAGGTAGAAATTTTGTCAGCCGCATGATTGCTTTGCAACATTGTAAAAATAAGTCATTAATAATTAATCAAAAATCATTACTCTGAAATACTAATGATGAACATTAGATAAATGATGCGGTGGAGAATTAGTAAGAGCACGATCGTGTTACAATGAAACAGGTTAATTGAATGATAATAATAATAATAATCGAGATAATAATTAATTAATTTTGAGAATTTTGGAAACAGTTTTTCTTTGCTACTGAAGTTCATGTTAGCGTCATTAACCATTATTAAATATTGTAAATGACTAATTCAGCTGTGTACGTTGTAAAGACCACGTGTTGAGGCAACTTTAAATTGGTGAAACTTTGAACACATGTTTATTTAGTTCTTTCAGTCAAATGTTTGGTTTAAAAAGGCAAGTGGCCTAATTACTTCTTTGGTTTCATTTACAGCACAGTAGAGCTGGAGATATGAACACAAGTCACTCTAAATCGAGGAAGAAGCCCGATATTATGAAAGCTCTGTTATGTAAAAAGGAAATATTAGCAAGAATATTTTGTTGTTTAATTGCTTATGTGAATAAATGTCAGAGTGTTGTTTTAATATTTCTTTTTATCCTGCTTGGTCATCAATCCTTACAACCCTTAAATGCCTCTAGAAAGTGATAGCCAACGATCGAACGGTCCACCTTGGGACTCATCGCTCGATGGCTGGGCTTAGCTCGGGAAAAATGGGGGCAATACCATTGCCTGCTGTCCATCTCACAACATTTTCGTGGTCACGTTGCAGTTGCTCACAATCTTGTAACGTATTTATCACTCTATAGAGAATAAGATCATCCGGAAAAAGCCTTACCTCCGATTCCACTCCTTTATCATATCATTTATATATATAAGAAAACATAAAGGTCCAATAATACTGCCTTGAGGAATTCCCCTCTTAATTATTACAGGGTCAGATAAAGCTTTGCCTACTCTAATTCTCTGAGATCTATTTTCTAGAAATATAGCAACACATTCAGTCACTCTTTTGTCTAGTCCAATTGCACTCATTTTTGCCAGTAGTCTCCCATGATCCACCCTATCAAATGCTTTAGACAGGTCAATCGCGATACAGTCCATTTGACCTCCAGAATCCAAGATATCTGCTATATCTTGCTGGAATCCTACAAGTTGAGCTTCAGTGGAATAACCCTTCCTAAAACCGAATTGCCTTCTATCGAACCAGTTATTAATTTCACAAACATGTCTAATATAATCAGAAAGAATGCCTTCCCAAAGCTTACATACAATGCATGTCAAACTTACTGGCCTGTAATTTTCAGCTTTATGTCTATCACCCTTTCCTTTATACACAAGGGCTACTATAGCAACTCTCCATTCATCTGGTATAGCTCCTCCGACCAAACAATAATCAAATAAGTACTTCAGATATGGTACTATATCCCAACCCATTGCATTTAGTATATCCCCAGAAATCTGATCAATTCCAGCCGCTTTTCTAGTTTTCAACTTTTGTATCTTATTGTAAATGTCATTGTTATCATACGTAAATTTTATTACTTCTTTGGCCTTAGTCTCCTCCTCTATCTCGACATTATCCTTGTAACCAACAATCTTTACATACTGCTGACTGAATACTTCTGCCTTTTGAAGATAATCACATACACACTCCCCTTGTTCATTAATTATTCCTGGAATGTCCTTCTTGGAACCTGTTTCTGCCTTAAAATACCTATACATACCCTTCCATTTTTCACTAAAATTCGTATGACTGCCAATTATGCTTGCCATCATGTTATCCTTAGCTGCCTTCTTTGTGTGACTTTCCTAACTCTCTGACTAAATTTACAAATATTATATAAAACTGTATTTAACTTGAAAATCTGAATATCTGCATTTAAAATAGAAATTATGAAAATTAACATTCATTAAATAAAATACACACTCGTTGGACCTTGTACTCACACTTGCTTGTTACCTGCTTACTTACACATACGTTATTTGAAGGGCGCCAGCTGCCACTCAGTGCAGCAATAATAGAAAGAGACTCTTGACTATCTCTAGGGTTTGGGGTAATAAGCTTACTTTTGACAACATACCATATAAGTTCTGGGAAAAGGAGATTGGCATTCGGTTTCCTCATTAATTTTGAGGTTAAGATATTTTACTGTCAATGAAATAAAACTATGAATTCGTTTGATAGAACAATATATATTCTTTAAATAATATATCAAAAAATAGTGAGTCTTGTTGCGATAAAACAGATGAGAATATGAAATTATGACATTGCAACTGAAAGAAACTAGGCATGAATTTGAATTCTTCTTGACCGGACATTTAACAATTTATACGAAATATTTCCCTCACTGATTCACTTGACTGTACCTTCAACACTTTGAGTGTAATTACGACGTATTCCTTTGATCTGGTGTTTACTGTAGATGTGTCACGCCTAACTTGGTGAAACATCCTTGTGACTGCTTCTTCTCCATATCATCTGACTTCTTTGTAAGTCAATATGGTATTACCTCTTGGCAGGTCCAGGGTTGCCCTTTCTGACTCCATGGTAAGCCCTTGCGTCCGTGTCTTCCACTACGTGAGCGACCAGCCTTTGTCCTCACTCTCTCAATGACCAATGATTAATGGCTCACTGAGTCTTCTCCATCTCTCGTTCACACTCGTTGACTGACCGACTGAGGCCTCTTCATCTAGTAGACTTGTTCACTGTACTGCTTCCGTTTAAGTAATGACTGACGCTACAATATGGAGCTACCTTATATAGACGTTGGTTGACACATCTACGTAATCTCCAGAAATAACAATGACATACTCCCACCTACGCGACAGATATTACATACAGTGGTGAAATAGCCCGGGGCGGCTGACTCTCTGAGCGCATTGCTAAATAAATACGATGCCGTAGCCATGAAGTGGCGATGACTTGGCAGAATCGCCAGTGGTATAGCAATATAACAACGTCACTGCCACATCTGATACATCGAAACTCTTACTGTACAGGTATTTAATGTTAATCTACATATACTTATATATGCATACACTTAAGTACAATCTTGCAAGCAACAGGCATTGCAAAATCGAATGAAATAAGACTGATAATTACAATAATAGTAACAATATCACAGATAACATAATAATAATACTGACATAATAATAATAATAATAATAATAATAATAATAATAATAATAATAATAATAAAATACAGATCAAATCATACAATAATAAAAATACAGATATCATCTTGTAACGGGATTTGAACCGTTACAATTCGCCTCCCTCATAAATAAATCGAAGAACAAATAATCGATTGATTTATGAACAACATAATATAAATATAACACTGACACATATAAACACTTTAAATGAGTATACAACAATAATTTTCTTTTTCAGCATCCATACATTTTATAATACATCACATATGAGAGTTTTCTCGCACATTGTCATCGCAGGTAACTGTCCAGTGTCCCATTCTCATACAATACACAAGAGCATAGCCCTTAATTTAACACACACAAATAATTTTCAATCAATATACAACATTCTTCTCCTTTTTTTAACATATCAAAATATTTTGTGAAAATTCACTTATATGAGAACTTTTCTCGCATATTGTTATCGCAGATAACTGTCCAATGTCCTGTTCTCCGTTTTGTCACACAGAACATGACAATGTAGCACTTATTCTTCCAATACACCAATACGACACTTGGTTCACACGCATATCGCAGATGTTAGTTTTATTTTGCCAGTTTCTCACAAAATTTAATCATCTTACTCTTATTTCAACAAATCTCACGTGAAATACTTCTTTAAGTTCTTAATGTTGTAAGTACCGACAATCTTCCCTTCCTGATCTTTTAAGGAATATGCACACTTCTCGATACGGCTCACAATAGTGAAATACCCCTGATACAGAAAAAGAATTTAGACATATTTCCCGCCTCTGCAGATGATGAAAATGGAACTCTTGAGTAGCACCTTGTCACCCAAACTGAACCAATTTTGCCCTCATTGACTTATATATCTCAATAGATCACATCCTCCTTGGCAACAATAATTAAAGTATCAATACCATGGCTACAAGATGGTTCAATTATTCCGTAATCCAGCATAATGCTTATTTGTTCTTAGACTTCACTAGCACATTTAAGTTGAATGGGGTACTTACCTCCCACAAATGATGAATGGTCATGTACTACAAATTTATGTTCATATACGTGTTCTTCCTCACTTACCACTAAATACCTCTCGATGCTTACCTAACATCGAACACAATTACTCCTCCTTTAATTCACTCAAATTACCTCACGTCACTACCTCATACCGACTATCCCTCGGATACTGGTCGTACAGGCACGTAACACACCCAACACATTTCCTCTCACTAGGAACACCTTCATCTTACCTCTCATATATTTCAAAGAACACACGTTACCAAACACTTACCTTAGACCATCATAATTAATACGTACTTCTTTGCTAATTTCCTCCCAGAACAAACACACACTACCTAAATTAAAGTCTACTCTACTTCCATAATTTGCAACCAAGTCAGCTCCTAAAACAACTGAATACGCACGTTTTGGTACAACGCATAGATGAAACTTACATTCATCTTCTATCGTGATTACTACCGCTATCATCTTATTTACTCACTGTGACTTACCCAACGGCTGTTATAAAATAGTACCTTCTTCACATCACAATTTCCATCATTGGAGTTACTATCTCACTACTTACATCATATTTTCAGTATTATAAGTACTTACATCACTTACCAGAACACTTCTTACGTCTAACTTACTGCTACCATTAATTACTGCATGATCTACGACTACGGCACTACTTAAATATCTCACTTAACATTACTTAGGTCACACTCACACTATACTTAAATCTACTTTCACTACATAACTACTTATAATAAATACCAGTTCATCTTCTACCTTCGGCCTGTCCACTTAACTTACCCGATTCCCTGTGAATCTGAAATACTCTGGCTCGATAACGACACCTGGATAACATTCATATTAAGACTATCATAATCTCTCTGATAACTCAAAACCGTACGCCTCCCATCTTCCGATTTTGTCTGGTTACTCTTCTGACCTTCTCTCTCATAACTCAAATACATACGCCTCCCATCTTCCGATTCTCTCTGATTACTCTTCTGACCTTCTCTCACATAACTCAAATACATACGCCTCCCATCTTCCGATTCTCTCTGATTACTCTTCTGATCCTCTCTCTCACAACTCAAATCCATACGCCTCCCATCTTCCGATTCTCTCTCGTTACTCTTCTGACCACTATCACCATCAACACAACTATTAATCCTCTGCGGATCATGATCACCCCCTCTCCTCTGATACACGGCTAACATTTTCCCCCTTCTCTCTACAATATTACTTTCCCTAGACATCATGCGCTCTCTCTCTCGCGCGCGCCCTTGCACACATTCTTTCCAAAGCCTATCAATGAATTTGCCTTTAATATCTCCTAAATTAGACATATTATCCCAGTACACTCGAAACCATATTCTACTTTCACCGATAAAAACATTCGACAAGATTTCCAGTACGTATTCCCATTCAGTATTATTATTCCTCAACATACTAGCAAATCTTTTCTCAACTACTTTTACAAAGTCTATAGAACTGAACTGTTCTCCAGAAAATCCGGTTAAATCACGATCCCTACTGAACAAACCACTCGCTACTATCACCTCACGCGCCGACTCACCTGTACCTTTATGCCGTATCACTCCCTGGCAGTTCAAAACTTCTTTTTCTTCTTCTTCCGCTGCTCTCTAAGAATTCTCTTCCACTATTCTCACTTCTTCCTTCAATTCTTCCTCTCTTTCTCTTACCTGCTGTGATAGAGTTTCCTGTTCGTTCCGTAGTTCAGTGACCTCCACAAGTTTGCTTTCAACTTGCTCATTTCTACTAACCTGTTCCCCAATCTCTTCCCCAACTGCATTGCAAATCTTGTCCAATCTCTTCTCGACTACCTCATGAATTTTTTCCCGATTACTAGAAATCTTATTACTTAACTCTTTGATATTCTCTGTACAAGTTCCTTTGAAATGCTCAATTTGCGTATGAAGATCGCTCCGACTCGACTCCATTTCTTCCCTAAGGTCAACAGACTTTTCATTTGATTTACTTTCTAACTTAGATGTTTGATTATTTATCTCTAATATCTTAGTATCTATATTACTAATGATCACATTACAATTTTGGTTATTGTTGCTAATTAATTGATCCATTTTGCTACTCACAGAGTTAATATGTTTATTAAAATTTTCATTACTAGTACTAATTAATTCTTTCATCTCTTTATTATTTTCACTGCTCGTATCAATCTTTTCCTCCATACGTTTCTGACCATTTTCACTACTACTAAAAAATTATTTCATCTCTTTTTTATTATCATTACTGATCTCGGTAAATTTGGCCATCAGCAAATTTAGAATATCTTGATTCATTCCCCCCGCGATTTCCTTTTGGGTTTCAGTGTACTTCTCAATTTCTGCACTTTCCTGAATTGCCTCAGAACCTTCCATCGTGCTCACCTGCTCCCTATTTTCAATCTCACCTTGGATGTCCGCAGAAGCAATGACCTCGTCATCACATGACTTGTTATTGTCTTCCTTGTCCATCTTTGGTTCACTAGTGATAGTACGCGATCTCAAATTAATTTCCCTCTTCAAATCCCTTGACATATCCCCAAAATACAAATATATATTCCAAAATCACACTCCTGACATTTACCGGTAATAATTCCGTTGGCTTTAATTGTGCATACTCCTCCCAAAATGAACCTATGATATGCTGTCATTCAGAACAAATTCTGAATTTATTCGAGCGCCACGTTGCGGAGCCAAATTGTAACTTTCCTAACTCTCTGACTAAATTTACAAATATTATATAAAACTGTATTTAACTTGAAAATCTGAATATCTGCATTTAAAATAGAAATTATGAAAATTAACATTCATTAAATAAAATACACACTCGTCGGACCTTGTACTCACACTTACTTGTTACCTGCTTACTTACACATACGTTATTTGAAGGGCGCCAGCTGCCACTCAGTGCAGCAATAGTAGAATGAGACTCTTGACTATCTCTAGGGTGTGGGGTAATAAGCTTACTTTTGACAACATACCATATAAGTTCTGGGAAAAGGAGATTGGCATTCGGTTTCCTCATTAATTTTGAGGTTAAGATATTTTACTGTCAATGAAATAAAACTATGAATTCGTTTGATAGAACAATATATATTCTTTAAATAATATATCAAAAAATAGTGAGTCTTGTTGCGATAAAACAGATGAGAATAGGAAATTATGACATTGCAACTGAAAGAAACTAGGCATGAATTTGAATTCTTCTTGACCGGACATTTAACAATTTATACGAAATATTTCCCTCACTGATTCACTTGACTGTACCTTCAACACTTTGAGTGTAATTACGACGTATTCCTTTGATCTGATGTTTACTGTAGATGTGTCACGCCTAACTTGGTGATACATCCTTGTGACTGCTTCTTCTCCATATCATCTGACTTCTTTGTAAGTCAATATGGTATTACCTCTTGGCAGGTCCAGGGTTGCCCTCTCTGACTCCATGGTAAGCCCTTGCGTCCGTGTCTTCCACTACGTGAGCGACCAGCCTTTGTCCTCACTCTCTCAATGACCAATGATTAATGGCTCACTGAGTCTTCTCCATCTCTCGTTCACACTCGTTGACTGACCGACTGAGGCCTCTTCATCTAGTAGACTTGTTCACTGTACTGCTTCCGTTTAAGTAATGACTGACGCTACAATATGGAGCTACCTTATATAGACGTTGGTTGACACATCTACGTAATCTCCAGAAATAACAATGACATACTCCCACCTACGCGACAGATATTACATACAGTGGTGAAATAGCCCGGGGCAGCTGACTCTCTGAGCGCATTGCTAAATAAATACGATGCCGTAGCCATGAAGTGGCGATGACTTGGCAGAATCGCCAGTGGTATAGCAATATAACAACGTTACTTCCACATCTGATACATCGAAACTCTCACTGTACAGGTATTTAATGTTAATCTACATATATCTTACTTATATATGCATACACTTAAGTACAATCTTGCAAGCAACAGGCATTGCAAAATCGAATGAAATAAGACTGATAATTACAATAATAGTAACAATATCACAGATAATATAATAATAATACTGACATAATAATAATAATAATAATAATAATAATAATAATAATAATAATAATAATAATAATAATAATATACAGATAAAATCATACAATAATAAAAATACAGATATCAACTTGTAACGGGATTTGAAAAGTTACATTTGCTACATTCAATTTTCTAGTAAGTTCTTCAATTTCTCCTTACTTCCACAGCCATTTCTAACTCTATTTCTTTCCAGTCTGCGCCTCCTTCTTAGTCTCTTTATTTCTCTATTATAATATGGTGGGTCTTTACCATTCCTTACCACCCTTAATGGTACAAACCTGTTTTCGCATTCATCAACAATTTCTTTAAACCCATCCCAGAGTCTGTTTACATTTTTATTTACCGTTCTCCACCGATCATAGCTACTTTTTAGAAACTGCCTCATGCCTGCTTTATCAGCCATATGGTACTGCCTAACAGTCCTACTTTTAAGACCTTCCTTTCTATCACATTTATTTTTAACTATCACAAAAACAGCTACATGATCACTAATACCATCTATTACTTCAGTTTTCCTATAGAGCTCATCTGGTTTTATCAGCACCACATCCAGGATATTTTTCCCTCTGGTTGGTTCCATCACTTTCTGTACCAGCTGTCCCTCCCATAATAACTTATTTGCCATTTGTTTGTCATGCTTCCTGTCGTTCGCATTTCCTTCCCAATTGACATCTGGCAAATTCAGATCTGCCGCTACAATCACATTTCTTTCCATGTCGTTCCCCACATAGCTGACTATCCTATCAAATAATTCCGAATCCGCGTCAGTGCTACCCTTTCCCGATCTGTACACTCCAAATATATCAAGTTGCCTATTATCTTTAGAAATGAGCCTTACACCTAGAATTTCATGTGTCTCATCTTTAACTTTTTCGTAGCTTACAAATTCTTCTTTCACCAGAATGAACACTCCCCCTCCCACCCTTCCTATCCTATCTCTACGATACACACTCCAGTGCCGTGAGAAAATTTCTGCATCCATTATATCATTTCTCAGCCATGATTCAACTCCTATTACAATATCTGGTAAATATATATCTATTAAATTACTTAATTCTATTCCTTTCCTTACAATACTTCTACAGTTCAACACTAACAATTTTATGTCATCCCTACTTGATTTCCAGTTCCCTGTTCCCTTATCACCGCTCTCTAGGCCATCCCGTTTCCCTGAATGTACCTCCCTATTACCCTTCCAAACAAATTTCCTAACTTATACGTACCACTGCGGTTTAAATGAAGGTCATCTGAGCGCAGATCCCTATCTCCTACCCACCCATTAGGATCTAGGAATTTCACTCCCAGTTTCCCACATACCCACTCCATAGTCTCATTTATATCCCCAATCACCCTCCAGTCAGTATCCCTTCTACACAGTATTCCACTAATAACAATCTCCGCTTTCTTAAACTTCACCCGTGCTGCATTTACCAGATCCCACACATCTCCAACTATGTTGGTACTTATATCAGTTTGCCTTACATTGTTGGTACCAACGTGAAACACTACCACCTTCTCCTTCCCCTCCTCCCTCTCTTCTACTTTCCTCAACATCTGCCTCAACCTAATTCCTGGATAACACTCTACCCTGGTACCCTTTCCCCCACACACTTTCCCCACGTGTCTAACGATGGAATCCCCCATGACCAGAGCCTCAACCCTACCCACCTCATTTGATCCCCTCCCCTCCTGGTCAGCCCTATCTTTCCTGATAGCTGCAGAAGCTACTTCCTCCTCCCTTTTCTCCTTCCCATGACCCTGTTCCACCTGTCTTTTCCTATCCTCTACTCTACATTTTCCTTTCCTACCTTTTCCCTTCCTCCTACTTCCACACATCTCAGCAACAGTTCCCTGTCCCTCATCTTCCCTCTGTTGTTCTACCTGGAGTGACTCGTACCGATTTCGCACAGACACCTGTCCTGAATTCTGATCCTGAATAGAGCCCTTAGCCTGCAATCACCTTCCCCCCCTTTAGTCCGACTCGTTGGCTGAATGGTCAGCGTACTGGCCTTCGGTTCAGAGGGTCCCGGGTTCGATTCCTGGCCGGGTCGGGGATTTCAACCTTCATTGGTTAATTCCAATGGCCCGGGGGCTGGGTGTTTGTGCTGTCCCCAACATCCCTGCAACTCACACACCACACATAACACTATCCTACACCACAATAACACGCAGTTACCTACACATGGCAGATGCCGCCCACCCTCATCGGAGGGTCTGCCTTACAAGGGCTGCACTCGGCTAGAAATAGCTACACGAAATTATTATTATTATTATTATTATTATTACCTTCCCCTTAGAACATTAGACCACCTGTCTTCTACAACTCCTCCCTTTCCTTCTCCTCCCTCTTGTACACCTACTGTAACCTGTACATTGTTTGAGGGAGTCCTATCTTCCTTCCTGTCTTCTGTGAGAATCCTAATTATCTCCCTCAAACTTTCCAACTCCTCCCTCATACCCCTCAATGCCTCGCCACATCCACAGTAAGTACACTCGCGCTCCTTAGCCATTCTTTACGGGGGGGAAAATGAAATTAAAAATAAAATAACTTATTTGCAAAGAATAAATGAACGGAGGGATATATTGTCTGGGATAGTACACAACAATAAGGTAATTAATATACGACTACACTACAATACTACTTAGTCATGCTCTATTTTTTTTTATCCTACAACCCCTGACAGGATAAAAACTGCTGTTAATTACTGAATATCGAAAGTAATAGCCTACACAAGAACTACACAATTCCAAACTGCAATTAAGCCTATTCTAATTACAACAACAGTATTTTAGTAAGAGTTTCTACGGATACCTCTACTACACCAGTACTACACAAATATTTTACAATAATAAAATAATCACACTAAATTCTAATAGGATATTACTCGTATACTACTGTCGGTAGCAAGCAGTAACACTGTAGTCGGATATGTCCTGGCGAATGTACATGATAAAACCATAAATCTCTGAACCAAGTGTTTGTTTGTTTGTCCAACCCTTGTCCCGTTTCCATACGAGGTCGGGTATGAGGTGAGATGAATCTGTCGTGGCGGGTATTTTATGACCGGATGCCCTTCCTGACGTCAACCTCATCAGAGGAGTTAATGAGATGAAATGAATGAAGTGATATATGATAGTAGAGAGAGGGTGAAACACGGTGCCGGCACATAGCCTACTCCTGTCGAATAGCACCAAGGGGTCTGCTCAAAGCTTAACGTCCCCATCCGACGGATGAATCACCATCGTCATATGCCCTCACCTCATATGAGCACTGCGGAGAGGTTTGGAATTTAGTCCAGGCTTTTGGCACGCAATCTAGTGATTAGAAATTGTATACCACCACCTCCCCTACCCTGCCGGCCAACATTCTGATGGTGAAAATTTTTCCGGCCAACGGGACTCGAACCGGCTAACCTCAGTGTCAGACCGTTTAGACTTTAGCGCCGTAACGATCATGGCCACCAGGCGGGCTAAATCTCTGAACCAAGTGTGCCTACAATTTTATAACCGCCTATTCTTGCTCTAGAGTCTACCTGATCATCTTTAAGATGGCTTTCTTGTAGGGCGATGAGATCATTTTTATGTTATTTAGATAATTTACTCAGGTATTCGCATTTATCTTTGGATATGCCTTCAATGTTCAGTTGTACGACACGGCGGGCACAAGGTCCAGTGCAATTTGAGTTCTGTGTGAATTGGCTTTTAAAGGAGCCGTTGGGATAAGTTTGTAGATCATAGAAACCGGGAGAGATACGAGATCTAGTTCAGTTACCGTTTATGTAGACTTTCTGCCGTCCTGCTCTTGCAGTCCGTTGCCCAGGGTACACCATCTTGGAGGTTGTCTACACGTCGTACCAAAAATTGCCCTTCGTAAGAAGGCTGACAAAATAGGCAGGTTCTGTGACCTAGGCAACCGCGTGAAAAAAGAGCAGAGCGCACATCTTCTTTGTGGTCTCCATGGTAGTGATGGCAGACGAGACAAAATGGGTGCCAGTTAGGGCAAAATGTTTAAAATAGATATAACGAGTTTCCCTCTAAGTAGTGATTTCTGTGTAACGACTGTAGTAGTGAACAAGATGGCAGATACTTAGGGCACAAAACTGATGGTAAATATGACCCTAAAACACTATTAAATGAACGTGGACTCATTAGCTAACACTAGCATAAACTCAGCACCCAAAATAAAATCACAAATACCCTCTGGAAACCACGAACAAAGCGCAGTTGTTCTTTACAGATGGATATAAGACGCACTACCACTACACATCTTACTCACTGGCGCAAAGTTTCTTATCACTATACTTATATCAATAATCTTATATCATGTCCGCCTCTGTGGTGTAGTGGTTAGTGTGATAGCTGCAACCCCCGAAGGACCGGGTTCGTTTCCCGGCTCTGCCACGACTTTTGAAAAGTGGTACCAGGACTGGAACGGGGTCTACTCAACCTCGGAATTTCAACTGAGTAGAGAGGTGTTCGATTCCCTCCTCAACCATCCTCGAAGTGGTTTCCCGTGGTTTCCCACTTCTCCTCCAGGCAAATGCCGGGATGGTACCTAACTTAAGGCCACAGCCGCTTCCTTTACTCTTCCTTGTCTATCCCTCCCAGACTTCCCATCCGCCAACATGACCCCTGTTCAACTTAGCAGGTGAGGCCGCCCGGAGAGGTACTAGTTCTCCTCCTCAGAGGGTAAGCAGATTAAGAAAGAAAGAAAGAAACAAAGAAGAACTTATGTTAATATAAGATTTACTTTTTATTGAAAGGTAAGTTAAATTTACAGTCATTTTTTACATTATTCACATGTATTACAGTATAATAGACTCTAAATGGTATTATAGGCCTTGCTGTGAACACAGAATTGCTGAACACTTAAATAATTCTTCTTCTTAATCGGTTTACACTCCAGGGTTGGTTTTCCCTCGGACTCAGGGAGGGATCCCACCTCTACAGCCTCAAGGACAGTGTCCTGGAGCGTGAGACATTGGGTCGAGGATACAAATGGGGAGGACGGCCAGTACCTCGCTATGATGAACAGTGGCCTTGTGGGGGAATGGGAGGAGCGGAGGGGATAGACAAGGAAGAGAGATGTAAGCGGCCGTGGCCTTAAGTTAGGTACCATCCCGGCATTTGCCTGGAGGAGAAGTAGGAAAGCACGGGAAACCACTTCGAGGATGGTTGAGGAGGGAATCGAACTCCCTCTACTCAGTTGAACTTCCGAGGCTAAGTGGACCACGTTCCAGCCTTCGTACCACTTTTCAAATTTCGTGGCAGAGCCGGTATTCGAACCCGGCCATCCGGGAGTGGCAGCTAATCACACTAACCACTACACCACAGAGGCGCACTGTGACTTGTTTACCACATACAGTATAATTCTAAATTTTGAAGTCTTACATCAGTTAGTCAGACTCTGAATATAATAAATACTGATAGGCATATGTACAAACAGTTTAAACAAAATAAATAGCATCTTAAAATAATGAACAATGAAACAATAATAATATCATTCTCCTTCATCTATCAGCTGACTGAGTACTTGGCTAAAAAATTGCGGTTGAACTGCACTCGACCACTCTGTAAATATTGTAAAGAAGAACACAGCGAAATAGAGCCAGACAGCTGACGTTAATCTTTATAACACAGTCGTGTGTAGTAACGTGTAACACTACAAGTAGCCGTGATCGTCTAGTGGTTAGGACATTGCGTTGTGGCCGCAATAACCCAGGTTCGAATCCTGGTCACGGCAGATAGTCAATTTTTACTCCGGGAACTTTCAAGAAAACACGATGCACACCACTGAAATTGAGAACCCTGGTCAGAAGAGGCGCAGTGGCTTACTGTAAGGCGATAGATGGAGACTGGTAATAAAGATCTATCAAATGATCAGCATAAAATAGGGGCGTATGTGGATGTTGTGTTACTAAATGTACGTAGTCTCAAACAGAAGCACCGAGCTCGATAGCTGCAGTCGCTTAAGTGCAGTCAGTATCCGGTAATCGGGAGATAGAGGGTTCGAACCCCACTGTCGGCAGCCCTGAAGATGGTTTTCCGTGGTTTCCCATTTTCAAACCAGGCAAATGCTGGGGCTGTACCTTATTTTTTTTTTTTTTTTTGCAAGTTGCTTTACGTCGCACCGACACAGATAGGTCTTATGGCGACGATGGGAGAGGGAAGGGCTAGGAGTGGGAAGGAAGCGGCCGTGGCCTTAATTAAGGTTCAGCCCCAGCATTTGCCTGGTGTGAAAATGGGAAACCACGGAAAACCATTTTCAGGGCTGCCGACAGTGGGGTTCGAACCCACGATCTTCCGAATACTAGATACTGGCCGCACTTAAGCGACTGCAGCTATCGAGCTCGGTGTACCTTAATTAAGGCCACGGCCGATTCCTCCCCATTCCTAGGCCTTTACTATCCCACCGTCGTCATAAGACATATCTGTGTCGGTGCGAGAGAAAAAAAAAAAAAAAAAAAAAAAAAAAAAAAAAAAAAAAAAAAAAAAAAAAAAAAAAAAAAAAAAAAAAAAAAAAAAAAAAAAAATATTTTTACAAGCAACAATGGAAATAGATAATACAATCATTACAAGTGCCACAGGTACAGATGGATCGTGCCCGCAAGGATATAGTTTGCCAAGTAGCTACCAGAGGCCACCTGACGTTGAAGACGACGGAGAAATGGAGCGAAACCGCTGACGTTAGCACCAGCCTATATAACACAGTCGTGTAGACCTGCGCAGTACTCTACTCGTAGCCGTGATCGTCTAGTGGTTAGGACATTGCGTTGTGGCCGCAATAACCCAGGTTCGAATCCTGGTCACGGCAGATAGTATATTTTAATTCCAGAAATTAATCCGTTAGACTTTCAGAAAAATAAATGAATGCACAATTACATGGACGAATCATCAGAGTATCTACAATATAAATAATATACAGAATACGAATAGGAGAAGTCTGAGTGCAGTGGAGGTCAAGTGGATGGAACAAGGAAATTAAATATCACGCCAAGATACCTGGTATTCTTCTTCTTCTTTCTTAATCTGTTTACCCCCCAGGGTTGGCTTTTCCCTCTGACTCAGCGAGGGATCCCACCTCTGCCGCCTCAAGGGCAGTGTCCTGGAGCTTCAGACTCTGGGTCGGGGGATACGACTGGGGACAATGACCAATACCTCGCCCAGGCGGCCTCACCTGCTGTGCTAAACAGGGGCCTTGTGGGGGATGGGAAGACTGGGAGGGATAGACAAGGAAGAGGGAAGGAAGCGGGCATGGCCTTAAGTGACGTACCATCCAGGCATTTGCCTGGGGGAGAAGTGGGGAAACCACGGAAAACCACTTCCAGGATGGCTGAGGTGGGAATCGAACCCACCTCTACTCAGTTGACCTCCCGAGGCTGAGTGGACCCCGTTCCAACCCTCGTACCACTTTTCAAATTTCTTGGCAGAGCCGGGAATCGAACCCAGGAATCCGGGGGTGGCAGCTAATCACACTAACCACCACACCGCAGAGCCGGACGGACTAAGAACTAACCTCACAATTAATGGAAATCCAAAATATATACTGTATACTCAGAATTCTCAGAAAGGGCAAACATCCAAAAGTCAGGTAATAACGATTTGAATTCAAGAATCCAATCAACGTGGGTACAACAACCACCATTAGGCGATAATGCCCATTCATATAACATTTTGATGCCAATAACTACAACAGCAAAATAACCATAGTATTGATACCTCAGTAGCTTTTCAGTTCTGTATTGTCATGAAGCAGAAGTCCGTCATAACAGAACCAAAGAAATGAGCATCAAGAAAACACCCTCTCTCCAACAGGCGTGGAGTCCAGTTCATTCGTCATTCAAGATCTCAGTTATTTTTGCACTATATCTCTGAAATTTTAAATTATGTGCTTAATAATAACCACAATGTCTGCCTCTATGGTGTAGGGTAAGTATGATTAGCTGCCACGCCCCGGAGGCCCGGTTTGATTGCCGGCTCTGCCACGAAATTTGAAAAGTGGTTCAAGGACTGAAACGGTCTCCACTCATCCTCAGGAGGGGTGTTCGATTCCCACCTCTGCCATCATCAAAGTGGTTTTCCGTGGTTTCATACTTTTCTCCAGTCAAATGCCGAGATGGTTCGTAATGAAAATCCTTGAAGTGGCACTTGACATATAGTGTTCTTAAACTCCGTACTTAACTCTGCACTCCTACCCATGTCCAGCACAGATAAACTAGGAAGGAGAATAACACATTTGAGAAGTCGTATGCCGTCACTGAGACTTTTCCGTGCATTGCAAATACACGGCGCGCATCATCCTGTCCATGTGTACGAATACAACTGGTACACTCGTTTCTCGATGCTGGCACATTTATATAAAATCTTCCTGCCTGTATGTAGATAAGTATGGTTTTGACTAACGAATTAGCAATGATAAATCATGTTTATATCCGTCATGTACGTTTTATTTCAGTTTTTCAATCGTTAATGTGAATATACGAGACTTCATAAGAAATTGCAGCCTGTACGAATAACAGAGCCCGATACTGTATATTGGTCCTATAAGAACGTTACCCAGGGTTAAACACTTTCACAACTATCCTCACATTACTTTTTCACTGAGCAGCGAGTCTCTCGAAAAGTGATAAGCGGGCATAGGAATTGCTCTATTCTCGTTCTACAAGACAAGACATCCGTACATTTTACCATCGGGGTGCGGTATCGGTGGTTCAGGGGCGGCCCGAGTGCGATTCCCGGCCGATGCAGTTCAATTTAAATTCACACCTGAATAAAAATCTTCATAAAAAGTTTCCTCTGTAAACAGTGCTGATGTCCGCCTCGATGGTGTAGTGGTTAGTGTGAATAGCTGCCAACCCCGGAGGCCCGGGTTCGATTCCCGTCTTCGCCACGAAAATTTGAAAAGTGGTACGAGGCTGGAGCGAGGTCCACTCAGCATCGGGGAGTCAAATCAGTAGAGGTGGGTTCAATTCTCACCTCAGCCATTCTAGACGTGATTTTTCGTTGGTTTCCCACTTCTCCTCCGGGCCAATGCCGGGATGGTACCTAACTTAAGGCCACAGCCGCTTCCTTCCCTCTTCCTTGTCTATCCCTTCCAATCTTGCCATCCCCTCACAAGGGATGTCACATCCATGCTCTACCTAGCCTGTCTTACAGTAGTGAGCCGTATCCGACCGGCCCATAATAATAATTGGAACATTATTTGACCAAATATGTGAAATTTATTAATAAAAGATACAGTCTAATATGTTAAAGCATCGTATCCCAAGATAGTTAATACCGGATGTTGAGCAAGACTGTAAGTCGCTGGATGTTGCTTCATATTTCCGTATGACCGTGAGAAAGTAAGCGTACCCACGCGCTGGCAAGGATCGACACGTGTATTACATGCTGACCAAGCAAGATATTTCAGCCAATGGGAACTTTAGGACTTGGCAAACCTGGAGGCTACACCGCGCCAAATATTAATTCCAGGATGACCAACATGCTCTGTGGATAAAGTCAGTTTCTGTAGACAATCGGTTTTCCACAGTTTCTGAAGTTAGATATATTTGGAAATGTATTATAGAAATTGTTGTTAGAGATTTGCTAGTGTTTGAGCTGTGTTTTATAAATATATCACAATAAGTATTGTATCATCATACATGACGAACTCTCTGATTGGTGGTTGGTTCAGATACCCGGGAACCCCAACATTATTAGCGTCACCGAAGCCTCCTCAGTGACCCAAGCTCTGGAGAGCGTCACTCTGTAGTTGAAATTTGAGCTGTACGGATGTACTAACTCGGCACTCTGTAGCAAAAGTTTGAGCAGTACGGTTGTACTAACTCTGTGACTGGTGATTGTAATTAACGTGGCGATATTCCAGAAATAGTAACTGGTTCTCATTGATACTTCTAATTGTGCAGTCGTAATATTTACTGTACTTGTGTAAATGAAGTAGTACAATTTTGACAAAGTTTACTTTTAATCGATAAAGACGGTGTAGTGACCGCTGAATAACAAGTGTGGTGGAAACGTGCTAGTGTTTCACTATTTCGCGACGGGCGCGTATTCGCGTGGAACTTCCGTACCGAACCGTGGGCTGCTTTTTAAACTATTTTTTACCCTTTTAGTGAAGTGTGTTATATATATGTGAATCAGTGTGTTAGCTGATCTGGTAAAAGAAAGGGTATCTCGGCTCGCGGCATTAAGCAGTGAAGAGGTTATCAATAATAGTCTTCTGTGTTCCAGTGAATTGTTTTCCAGCAAGATGATGGATACACCTGCAGAGGAAGGAAGTGCATTCCCACATGTTAAGAATCTGATTAACATGGTGTAGATCCCAAAATTAGTGGGGATGTAAGCTGCTATCCTGGTTCCCCGAGAGTCATCATAAAGTAAGATGCACGTATTATATATGGCATGATATGTAAGTTATGTTAAGGTACTAGGGCAGTGTAGATAGAATTTTAATTTTCATTTAATGTAAGCCTGATGGCATGTATTTGTTTAAGTTGGTTACTATGGTAGATTCGGATACGAGATTAATGCATGTTTATTTTATTTTCATTTTGCTTTATGATTAGGTGTTTGGGAAAATGAGGGATTGATAGGATCAGTTATTGTTGTAAATATATTACTTAGAGTAGGATATTCCGAGTTTTCCTTAAATATATGCTAGAAGGGCTAGATCGACAGGTTCATTTTTATATTACGTCAAACACGTATCAATTTATTTTATTTCGGTTATTCAGAGAGACAGGTATAGCTATTTTTGCATGATGCATGGTTTTACAGAAGCTGCCAGAAGGAGCTGCAGAACGTCGTTGTTAAATTAAGATCTTTGAAGTTAAGTTGGATTCTGTTTGCCTGATGGTCTGCCAAGGACTCGAACAGCGTCTCGTTATGTGGAAAGGCCAGTAGGATTCATGAGGAATGATGAGATAATAATTGCATGCTTAATTATAATGTATTGGTGCAGGCCGATGGTAAGCCTGACAAGATAGAATATTATGCAGATGTGTGTGCCTGCTTAGTGTCTTCTGAGTATATTGTGATCAGAATGGACAGTGTTAATTCCAGACTATTGAGTCTGATGTTGTTAAATGGCCCAAGCATGCTAAGAAGAAATTAATATACGGGAGTTTCCGTGTAGTTGATGATGGGCGTTATCTCATGGCAAGCTAATTCCTGGCCTGTGTTATCGGCATGTGTGAAAGAGACAGTATTTCCTTGTGGCGGCCACGGGAGACAAAATCCAATCTTTAGCGTAGTGGAGTTCAATATTTCTTTACAGCTCGTAATCTACCCGGAAGTACATGACGGATGACCGCGCTATTGAGCGCTAAAACTGCAGCAGAAGGAGGCAATGTTGCCCATTGCTTTCTTCATGACATCAAGGATTATTTATATGTTTTTCTCTTACAGGATGGTTTTACCTTATTATTTTGTGATTGTATACCTTGTCTCGTTGTTTTTAAAGGGAACAGCCCGAGTGCTGATGTATCGTTGGTTTATCTAGTTCTGTCTAGATCTTTTGTAGTGAACCGGGATTCACATTAGAAGCAGTGTAGCATTTAAGACTTTACTCGATATCCGATGTATATGTATGTTTAGTTTGATGATTTGAATTATTGTAAATATAGTGTAGGATTTGCCCCTAGTATTTTGCATTACTTACATAGCGTCCGGTGCGTCTTAATTATTTTTCTTTCCGTCGTAAATTTTCATTTGATGTAATTTTGATTTTACGGAAATAGTTTGATGACTCTCGGGAGTAACTTAATTTTGAAACCGTATCGTTGGGATGCGATAGTGTGAAACTCCATATCGAAATACCAATGGCAGTGTTTGCGTACACTTGTTGCCATATAACATAAACATTGGACTATGAGAAGATACTCAGTCTTGATTTTTATATATGTTCTTTATTGAACTTGTTTTTCTTTTAATGTCAAATTTGTATTATCACTCATTTAACGTTTCTTATTTCGATTTATTTCATTACTTTGAGTTCATTTTTTACAAGTTATTTTTTTTATTCAATTATTTTCGTGTGATTTGATCGGGGATATTTGTTAATAAATCCATCTTACCCCCTATGATTGTTTCTCATTCGTGTTATACCTCCATTTCCTGTCATTGATTGCTATTTTAGTGTTGAACTTCGACTTTTATCCTGACCCAATCGACAACCAACCCACACTCTGCCCAACCCTGAGTTAGTCGGATGTTCATACAGGAATGGAGGCATCGTCCTAGAGGGTATTTTCCCCTGGGTACGGTACAGTAGAATTGTATAAATGTAGGCTACAAGGGCCCTAAAATTCATATTGTAGTTTGGCAACCACAAGGCCCTTGACTGAGTTTAACATTATCTCCACTTGCTCGTACAAGGCCCCTCAGTTTCATGTTTTCTTCCCGACCTCTCTTGGTCGTCTCTTATTCGTTTCCGACCGCGATGGTACAAGTTTTTCGAGGGCTAGGGCGTCTTTAATTTTCACGCCCTCCGGTGGGCTTCTTTTTTATCCATACCTTCATTCTTCGAACTACTCTTTCACCAGGAGGTTTCCTTTTGTGATTAGAGCTGCGGAGCAGGTGAGAGAGGTTTATTACAACACAGTTACTGAGAAAGAATGTCCAGTAACCCTATGGTTTTTAATCTGTAGTCCGCGGATCACAAGAGGTCCCTGCAACAACAACAACAAAAAATGTGGGGAGGGAAGTTGTTCTTTTCACACAGACGGATTTTTTAAATATTGAAACAATGTTAGAAGTGTTGCTGTGTCTGGTCAATCATGGGAAAGATCTAATTTATTTGCATTCCTAATATAGTACAGTTTTTATTTTTTTCGCCACTTCTTCTTCTTCTTTATCCCGTTACACTCGAGGGTCATTTTTTACCTCGGACTCAGCAACGGATACCACCTCTACCGCCTCAAGGGCAGTACCCTGGAGCGTGAGACATTGCGCCGTGTGATACAACTGGGAAGGAGGGCCAGTGCCTCGACCAGGCGACCACACCTGTTATGCTGAACAGGGGCCCTGTGAGGGATGGGAAGATTGGATGGGACAGCCAACGAAGAGGGAAGGAAGCGGCCGTGGCCTTAACTTTAAGTACGCATTTGCCTGGAGGAAAAGTGGGAGAAAACCGAAAACCACTTCGAGGATGGCTGAGGAGGGAATTCAACTCCCCTCTACTCAGTTGACCGCCCGATGCTGAGTGGACACCGTTCCAGCCCTCGTACCACTTTTCAAATTTCGTGGCAGAGCCGGGAATCAAACCCGGCCCTTCGGGAGTGGCAGCTAATCACACTAACCACTACACCACAGAGGCGGACTCTATATATTTTTGGATAAAATTATGTTTATGAGAACGTCTATCGGAATATATAACTGAATACAAGCTAAACCTATAGTGTTGTAAGCCGCAGTGTTAAGCACTGGTCCGCCCCTGTGGTGAAAAGGGCTGTGAGGGCTAGAACTGGGTCCACTCAGCCTCGGGAGGTCTGTTGGCCGTGACCAGGATCCGAACCTGGGATTTAGAAAGTTAAACTAGTAATATTTTATTTCCATGGAATTGCTTGTTGTACTCTGTAAATGATCATTGCAACCTGTATATTTCCTAATTACGATGTATTTGTTAATAATAATTTGAAAACCCAAGCTAACCATGAAATTGAGAATCAGGACAATTAAGCCCCAACAGCTATCAGATATTTTTGTAATATAATTGGTATCATGGTACGAGCATCTTTTATAACCCAGATATTTAGTATTGAAATTAAAGAATGAATTTTAATTTGTTGTTTTTACTTCTTCTTTCTTTCTTTCTTTCTTTCTTTCTTTCTTTCTTTCTTCCTTTCTTCCTTTCAAAATCCAGGGTTGGAACTTACTTACTACCGCTTCAAAGGCATTGTCCTGGAGTCTGAGACTTAGCGTTGGAGGATGGAATTTGGAAAGAGTACCAGTACCTCGCCCAAGCGGCTTCACCTGCTATACTGAAGAGAGGCCTTGTGGGGAGGAGGATGGAAGTATCGGAAGGGATAGACAATGAAGAGGGAAGGAAGCGGCCGTGGCCTTAAGTTAGGTACCATCCCGGCATTTGCCTGGAGGAGAAGTGGGACACTTTCCTTGAGGCGGTGGAGGCTATGAGATTAAGAAGAAGAAAAAAGAACTCTGTGTGATCATAATATAGTGTGAAGTAACAGCGTCCGAAATTATTCAAGTAAAGATTTGCGACTGTTGATGCCGATTTTTTATCGTAAAATGCTATCTCAGCATTTGTGTGGACTAGATGGGCAGAGAGGGAGGTGAGAGAGTTTGATAACCTTCGTAGCGGACTGAAATAATCAGAATCGCATCCAGGTGAAGTCTGTCACCGTTATTCAGAGGATGAGCAAATTAATTGACATTCGGGAAAAAATAGAATAGAATAGATTTATTTATCATCAATAGGTTATTTCCCCAATTAAAGATGATTCAATAAAAGATAATATACAGCAAATACACCTTAAGTAAATAACACTAATTTCCTAAAATAAAAACCAAATTCAAACTAAATCTAGAGACCATTTTATAAATAAATAAAACTCATCATCATCAACATCATCATCTGTTTTACCCTCCAGGTTCGGTTTTTCCCTCGGACTGAGCGAGGGATCCCACCTCTACCGCCTCAAGGGCAGTGTCCTGGAGCTTCAGACTCTTGGTCGGGGGATACAACTGGGGAGTATGACCAGTACCTCGCCCAGGCGGCCTCACCTGCTATGCTGAACAGGGGCCTTGTGGTGGGATGGGAAGATTGGAAGGGATAGCGAAGGAAGCGGCCAAGTTAGGTACCATCCCGGCATTCGCCTGGAGGAGAAGTGGGAAACCACGGAAAACCACTTCTACTCAGTTGACCTCTCGAGGCTGAGTGGACCCCGTTCCAGCCCTCGTACCACTTTTCAAATTTCGTGGCAGAGCCGGGAACCGAACCCGGGCCTCCGGGGGTGGCAGCTAATCACGCTAATTGACCTTGGGTAAGGTTACCATGCCTGTATCAAATACAAAACACAACATGCCATAATTATGTAGTAACTTGAATGTGCAATTGGCGACTGAAGAACCGCTGAATGACCACTACCAGCTCACAAAGATGCAAGCCCATTACCTCTTCAGTAGCTAGCTCAGACGGTGAGAGAGCTGAGAAGCCGACGTGACCGAAGACAAAAAATAGCAGTCACAGCCTTTGATAAGTACTTGTGAGTTTCACAATAAATCTCCAACGCTTGACATACGAGCATCGGTGGTTCAGTGGTAGAATGCTCGCCTGCCACGCGGGCGGCCCGGGTTCGATTCCCGGCCGATGCAGAATAATTTCAACTTACAAGCAATAAATTTGCTTACGATCCACTGCCTAAAATGTGAATATGGTATATGCATAGTAAAGAGTTATACACAATAAAGGAATGCTAGCCCATTGAGATGTAAATTTATAGCTTCGGGGAATTGAAAACCTCGTAGAGCTATGTAGTGAATTTATTGAAGGTCCGGGTGCGATTCCCGGCCGATGCAGTTCCATTTAAATTCACACCTGAATAAAAATCTTCATAAAAAGTTTCCTCTGTAAACAGTGCTGATGTCCGCCTCTGTGGTGTCGTGGTTGGTGTGATTAGCAGCCGACCCCGGAGGCCGGGTTCGATTCCCGTCTTCGCCACGAAAATTTGAAAAGTGGTACGAGGGCTGGAACGGGGTCCACTCAGTCTTGGGAGGTCAAATCAATAGGGGTGGGTTCGATTCCCACCGCAGCCGTCCTAAAAGTAGTTTTCTCCGTGGTTTCCCACTTCTCCTCCAGGCAAATGCCGGGATGGTACCTAACTTCCTTCCCTCTCCCTTTCCTATCCCTTCCAATCTTCCCATCAACCACCAAGTCCCCTGTTCAGCATAGCAGGTGAGGCCGCCTGGACGAGGTACTGGTCATCTTCCCCAGTTGTATGCCTTGACCCAATATCTAACGCTCCAGGACACTGCCCTTGAGGCGGTAGAGATGGGATCCCTCACAGAGTCCGAGGGAATAACCAGCACTGGAAGGTAAGCAGATTAAGAAAGGAAGAAGAAATATATTAATAAAATGTTCATTGAAAGCAACAACTTTACCCAAGAGTAGATACGAGCCCCGTGGTCCTCAGTAGGCCTAAACGACAAAGAAGAAGAAGAATAAAATGTTCATTGAAGCTTAACGATAGTGTGGAGACTAAAATCAAACAAAAATATAAGAGATCATTACGAGCTGCCCCAGCAAAGTCGAGGGCATTACACTAAAAACTTCCAATTACTTCAAGGACATACAAGGATTTGCGCAACATGTGCACGTTTGGTGTTATTCCGTGTTACCATAATGAATACCTCAGTCTGAAACCTATGCCTAATGTACCAGAATGAAAAATCTATTATTTTTTTTTTTTTACCATACTTGTTCTTTTCCCAGGCAAAACACGTGGGTGTTTTGAACTGAAACATCTTGTCTTATGGTATGTATGCCAGGTAAAAGCGAAGGACCCGAGGATATGATCACAATATGAACGGTCAGGTAAAACTACAACTTGCCTGTTCGCTTTATTTATCTTCATTAGTTCTGTTTGATCAGAATGTAACTTAACAAATGTAAATAAAACTATACGCCTGAAGAGATACGAGGTAAGTGTTCCTTCAATTACCACGCCATTTAATCATTATCCCAATCATGAACACAAGTAGCTCAGTACAGCTGATAAGTTTGTGTCGGGTGTAGATTCTTTCTTTCTTTCTTTCTTTCTTTCTTCACCGGGTGAGTTGGCCATGCGGTTAGGTTCGCGCAACTGTGAGCTTGCATCTGGGACATAGTGGGTTCGAACCCTACTGTCGGCACCCCTGAAGATGGTTTTCCGTGGTTTCCCATTTTCACACCAGGCAAATGCTGCGGCTGCACCTTAATTACGGCCAAGGCCGCCTCCTTCCCACTCCTAGACCTTAACTGTCATATCGTCTCCATAAGACCTATCTGTGTCGGTGCGACGTAAAGCAAATAGAAAAAAATCTTTATTTCTTAATCCGTTTACCCTCCAGGGTTGGTTTTCTCCCGGACTCACCCTTCTACCGCCTCAAGGGCAGTGTCCTGGAGCACGAGACTTTGGGTCGGGCGGATAAAACTGGGGAGAGAGACCACACCAGTATCTTGCCCAGGTGGCAAGTACCTGAAATAACATAATTACTCATTGCGTCGTGAGATCATACCATGGAGAGTTCCGTTTTTGCGCACTCACACCAAGTGTTTGAGATCGTGAATATTTTGCCATTGCAGGTGTTATTGTGTGTTTAATTATATAGTTTTATAGTTTTTATGAGGAATGTGTATATGTGTTGGGGTTATTTGCGTGTTTGTTCAGTGTGGAATACTCAGTGGAGAGCCTCTTGAAAAACACATACCGGTATGTTTCAAAATATTTTTATTTTTTGAAGTGGGATGGGTTACAGCACACAACTGATTTTCTGCACCAAACGCCACTGCTCTCTGGCCAGAAGAGGCGCAGTGGCTGAATGTAAGGTGATAGATGAAAGAGACTGGTAATAGACATCTATCAAGTGGTCTTCATATAAAAAGCTTATGTGGATGTAGTTTTACTAAATATATGGTGTTTGAAATACAAGCAACAATAGAAATAGTCTTAATTTTACATTTTAAAAAATAATACAGTCATTACAAGTGCCACCAGCATAGATGATGGATTGTGGCCGCAAGGAAATACGTAGTTCGCCAAGTAGCTACCCGAGGCCACCTGTCGTTCAAGAAGACCATGGAGAAATGGAGGGAGACAGGTGACGTTAACACCATCCATTATAAGATAGTAGCGTAGCACGGTGTAGCACTCTTCTCTTAGCCGTGATCGTCTAGTGGTTAGGACACTGCGTTGTGGCCGCAATAACCCAGAATCGAATCCCGGTCACGGCAGGGAGCGTGTTTTTATTGCAGACATTATTCCGTTAAACTTTCTGAAAAAGTTAATGTAATGCAAAATTACATAGACCGCTCATCAGATTATCGAAAATTAAGTACCTGAAATAACATAATTACTATAATTACTCATTGCGTCGTGAGATCATACCATGTAGAATAGATATGGAGAAGTAAAATACAGAATAAGAATAGTACGTAGGGCTGATTGTCCGCCTCTGTGGTGTAGTGGTTAGCGTGATTAGCTGCCACCCCCGGAGGTCCGGGTTTGATTCCCACCTCAGCCATCCTGGAAGTGGTTTTCCGTGGTTTCCCACTTCTCCTCCAGTCAAATGCCTTAAGGCCACGGCCGCTCCCTTCCCTCTTCCATGCATGTCCCATCCAATCTTCCCATACCTCCACAAGGCCCCTGTTCAGCATAGCAGGTGAGGCCGCCTGGGCGCGGTACTGGTCATCCTCCCCAGTTGTATCCCCGACCCCGAGTCTGAAGCTCCAGGACACGGCCCTTGAGGCGGTAGAGGTGGGATCCCTCGCTGAGTCCGAGGGAAAAACCCACCCTGGAGGGAAAACAGATTACGAACGAACGTAGGGCTGATTGCAGTGGAAGCATAAGTACAGGGCGGTGGAGGTCAACTGGGTACAAGGAAATGAAACATCACGTCAAGATTCCTGGTATTCGCAACTGACATAATTCAGTGCCATGAACCATTATCAGGACTGTAACAAAATTGAAGAAATTCAAGGGGAGTAAGAACTAACCTCACAATCAACAGAAATCCAAGATATAGCTGTATATAGGCCTATATTCAGAATTCTCAAAAAGGACAAACGTCCAACAATCAGGCACGGTTATAGAAATATAGAATAATGGTTTGAATTCAAGCATCCAATCGACGTGGGTATAACAACAACCAGTAGGCGATACTGACTGTGTTTACAAATACAATCAGGCGTTTTTTACCAGCTTGACATATCTTAATTAAAGATCAGGTACAGAGAAATTCAAACCCATCAACCACATGTAAATGACGATTACATTCCACTTAGTACATTTCTCAAATAACACAAAAGATTGTACTAATTGATAATTTCCCAACCATGATTTACACAAAGATGAAACTTACATCAAAGAGAACATAAATATTTACATTCATAATTTGAACTTTGAACAGAATACATACTTCCAGGAAGGACAAAGATAAATAAAATTACAAAGGAGCGGAGTATGGTTTAGTGGTTAGGGTGATTATAGCTGTCACGCTCATGAGGCACGGATTTGATTCCCAGCTCTGCCATGAAATTTGAAAAGTGGTACGAAATCTGGAACGGGGTCCACTCAGCCTCGGGGAGGCGGATCGATTTCCACCTCAGCCATTCTTGAAGTGGTTTTCCGAAGTTTCGCGATTTTCTCCAGGCTAATGCCGAGATGGTACCTAACTTAAGGCCACCGAGACTTCCTTTCCTCTTCCTTTGCTATCCCTTCCAATCTCCCATCCCCACAAGGACACTGTTCAGCATAACAGGTGAGGCCAACTGGGCGGGGTAGTGGTCCTCCACCCCAGTTGTATAAGAGACCAAATATCTCAACCTCCAGACACTGCCATTGAGGCGGTAGAGGTGGGATCATCCACTGAGTCCAGGGGAAAAACAAACTCTGGAGTGTAAACGGATAAAATAATAATATTAATAATAATAATAATAATAATAATAATAATAATAATAATAATAATAATAATAATAATAATAACAATAACAAGAAAACAACCCACATTGCACCTTCGTGGACTTCTAGAAAGCATACGACTCCACTGACCGGCAATCCCTCTTCCAAACACTGAGTGAATACGAACTGGACAACAAGACTAAAAAAATCATCAGACTAACTCTCACCAACACAACTTCCCAAGTAAAATTCATGGGAAATATATGTGAAAAATTTCAGATAAAAACCGGTGTTCGACAAGGAGATTGACTTTCCCCACTACTCTTTAACACAGCCCTGGACAAAATCATGAGAGAATGGGAACAAGCTCTAAAAGCTCAAGGAAATTGGCAACCAGTAAGTATGACAGGAAAACGTGTAAAAAATCTCCTGTCTCGCTTTCGCAGTTGATCTCGCGATCCTTGGAACAAACGAACAACGGGCATCAGCCCAATCGAAACCCTCAAGAAATGCTCAGAAAAATTCGGCGTACAAATCTCCTTCTCAAAAACAAAGGTCATGTGCAACCACTGCAGCCTCCAGAATTTGAACACGAAATTTGGCACAATCGAAAAGGTAACTGAGTTCCGATATCTCGGAGAAATTATAGTACCAACAGGAAAAGAGCAGAAGGACCTCGAGGTCCGCATCCAGAAAATGAAGAGAGCCCTCTGCCGAACGTAAAACATTTACTACAAAAAATGCCTTTCAATCTTCACTAAAATTCGACATTACAACACTGTGATCAAACCTGAAATACTATACGCGAGTGAAACACTGGATCTCCACAGGAAAACAGTACTCGAAGACATCCTTAAAGAGGAACGTAAACCCATCAGAAAAGTTATCGGCCCAAAACTGACTGACGAAGGATACAGACTGCAATCTCGTACAAAAACCGAGAAGCTCCCAAACCTTGCGGCCGACATCAGAAAAAAGACGCCTGAAAATTTACGGATAAATCAAACGTCTTCCAGAAAACAGACTGACAAGAATCTTACTTGAGGCAACAGAAAACATCAAAACAAATAGGTGAACAACGGAAATCCGCCAAGAGCTGGAAAAATCAGTAATCAAAGTGGCCGACATCGCTGACCGAACCTGCTACAGAACGAAAATCAACAAGTGGGAAGTAGAGTAAGAGAGAAACCACAAGAAGAAGAGAGGAGCGAATTGGAGAGAAGAACGAAGAAACACGATGAGAGAAAAATTGAAGGCTGCCTGGCAAAGAAGGAAATGCACAACGTCCAAGTGAGCTTTGCGTAATCGGTTTTCTGATCCTTTCCTCATCTAATAATAATAATAATAATAATAATAATAATAATAATAATAATAATAATAATAATAGTAATAATAATAATAATAATAATTGTGTAGGTGTTACCTCTCACTAATTACCTTTGCTGTTTTCGGAATCACCAAGGGGTTGTAATTTTGTCCCGGAGTAAATCTACGGACACCAACTTTCTCTGCATTGCAAGGTGATATCTACATGACACAAACCGCGCAGCCACTTAATTGGTAGTATCTTTTCTTAAATTATGAGCAGCTTTAAATACCACCGGGCTGAGCAGTGATCGAACCTGCCAACTTCATCTTCAAAGGCCAGCGTTCTACCATCTGAGCTACTCAGCCTCGTGACCGGTCCTAATATTTTGATAAAACATCTGGTAAATTGTAAGGGAGTCCAAAAACCTACGATTACCACACGACATATTCTTCTTCTTGCTCTCTTCGTCTACCACTATTCCCACACCCTGGTGTGATCGCGGGTGCGAACTGTACAGCAGATGTGGATTTGGCACTGTTTTACGGCCGTATGTCCTTCCCGACGCCAACCGATTGTGGAAGAAAGTATTCACTATTACGTGTTCCACTGGTGGTAGTTCGTGTGGTCTGTTGAGTGAATGTGAAGAGGACTATGTTGGGACTAACACAAACACCCTGTCCCCGACCCAGAGGAATTAACCCGATTAATACGATTAAAATCCTTGACTTAGCTGAGAACCGAACCTGGGACTATATAACCCGATGCCTCAACGCTGACCATTCAGCCATACACAGTTTCATCACAGGATATAAATAAATACATAATTAATTAATAATTGTGAAAATTGTGAAAGATGTCATGAATGTCGTATTAAAGAAAGCATGTGTTCTGTGGGTTGGTTCCCAGCGTTGAAATGAGAGAATTCTTCTGTCTCCACTATTACAGGATTTTTTTTTTTAATTTGCTTTTTGTCGCCCCGACACAGATAACTCTTTTGACGACGATGGAATACTAAAGGGCTAAGAGTGCGAAGGAAGCGAACTCGGCCTTAATTAAGGTACAGCCCCAGCATTTGCCTGCTGAAAAAATGGGAAAAACACGGAAAATAATCTTCAGAGCTGCCGACAATAGGGTTCAAACCCACTATCTCTGGATTGCAAGGTGATAGTTACATGACACAAAACGCGCAGTCACTTAATCGATAGTATCTTCCTTAAATCTGGCCTTCTTTAGTATGTCGTTGAGTCTGTATGTTACACTTAACACGGGTTCTGACACCTTCAGAAGACAAAAAATCGAGTCTAGTTTACTTAGAAGCCATAACTTCCGGTTTCATCTGCAGTAATATATACGAGCTCTAGAATTGATCTACAGCGAATCTGTAGCTCAACTTATAATTATTTCGACTATTTAGCGAATAACTAGTCTTATACAATTAAAACAAACATGTACTGACATTAAAAGTTTAGAAATATTAAAAAATACCACTATTCATAACTTAATGAGCACACATTTCCAAAACTCACCTTATTCACATTGTTCTTTTGAAAATAAATCAGAGTGTCCGCCCATGTGGTGTAGTGGTTCGTGTGATAAGCTGCCACGCCCCGGAGAGCAGGATTCGATTCCCGGCTATGCCACGAAATTTGAAATGTGGTACGAGGGCTGGAACGGGTTCCACTCAGCCTCGGGAGGTTAACTGAGTAGAAGGGAATTCGATTCACACCTCGGCCATCCTCGAAGTGGTTTCCGATGGCTTCCATCTTCTCCTCCAGGCAGATGCCGAAATGGTACCCAACACATGGCCGTTTACAGCCCAGTTTGGTTTTTCCCTCGCACTCAGCGTGAGTTCCCACCTCTACCGCATCAACGGCACTGTTCTGGAGCCTGAGAAATTTCGTTCGGGATACAACTGGGATGGCGGGCCAGTAACTCGCCCAGTCGACCTCACCTGTGCTAAACTGAACAAGGCCCTTGTGGGGAATGAGACGTTTGGAAGGGATTGGCGAGGAAGAAGGTCGGAAGCGGCCGTGGTGTTAGGTTAGGTGCTATCTCGGAATTTGCCCGGAAAAGAAGTGGGAAACCACGAAAAACCACTTCGAGGATGGCTGAGGGGGGAATCCAACCCCCCTCCTATACTCAGGTGACACCCTGAGGCTGAGTGGACACCGTTCCCGTCCTCGTAGTAATTTTCAAATTTTTGGCATAACTTGGAATCGAACCCGACCCTCCGGGGCTAACAGCTAATTACACTAACCACTTAAGTGAGGAGCCGTGCGTGAGTAAATGTAAGCAATTCTGAAGTCATTCATGCTCCGAGGTTTTTCATCAACTTTTATAAGAGAGTCGTATAGCGACATGTCCCACTCTTCTTCGTAGCCGTGATCGTCTAGTGGTTAGGACATTCTGTTGTGCCCGCAGTAACCCAGGTTAGAATCCTGGTCAATGCAGGGAGTACGTTTTCATTCCGGAAGTTGTTCCGTTAGCCGTTCTGAAAAACTTACTTTTATGTAAAAATATATAGATCGATCATCAGAGTATCGTAAGTTACGCCCACTCATCTTCGGGAGGTCAAATGTGTAGAGAGAGATTCGAAAAGTGGTACGAGGTATGGAACAGGGTCCACACGGCCTCGGGAGGGGGTTCGATTCCCTCCTCAGCCATCCTCGAAGTGGTTTTCCATGGTTTCCCAATTCTCTTACAGGCAAATTCCAGGATGATACCTAACGTAAGGCCACGCCGCTACCTTCCCTCTTCCTTGTCTGTCCCTTCCAAATTTCCAAACTCCACACAAGGCCCCTGTTCAGCATAGCAGGTGAGGCCACCTGGGCGAGGTACTGGTCATTCTCCCCCGTTGTATCCCCCGACCAAATGCCTCATGCTCCAGGACACGGCCCTTAAGGCGGTAGAGGTAGGATCCGTAGCAGATTCCGAGGGAAAAACCAACTCTAGAGGGTAAACAAATTAAGAAAGAAAGAAAGAAAGAAAGAAAGAAAGAAAGAAAGAAAGAAAGAAAGAAAGAAAGGTCTGATCAATAACGGACTTCACATCTCATGTTATTACTCGCGGTTCAATTTTTGAAACAAAATCCTTTGCAGGGGAAAATTTTGAAGTGGATTGTAGCTTTTCAGATACTGCTGATTACCCGTCTTAAACGTGCAATCCTTCTTACCCAACTGATAAAGAGTAAATAAGTGAATATATTAATATGCTAGCACATTTACCCGTGTTTCGCTACGGTATTTTACATTGTATACGGATTTCTCCGCAAATTACTGTAAAGGCTGTGAGTAAGACTTGTTGAATTGCACCTGCAAACGGACTTCACCATCAGATGACTCGTCCAGTGTTCTACATGGTTGGTCCTGTGACATATTCTCGTATTTCCTATATTTATGTGTTAGATTCAGTTAGTCATTGAAATTTGGTACAGATTTCACATACTACTTTATTTTTGTGATACTCATGTGACCCTGGAATCAAAAAGTGTTGCGAACATATGGCCACTGACCATGTCAATGTGCGTGCCCAATGGCATGATGCATCTTTCCTACAAGTATGCCAAACGATAACATACACGTGTAAAACGTACAAAATTAACTTGAGCCCAAGAAATGCAGTACTATTTAACGAATAAGGGATAGAGATACGACAAAATGCCATACGCCCAAAGTTGTAGATCTCTCCAAATTGAAACGCGCTTTTGTGATACGACTTACGGTTTAGCCACCAATTATTCTGAAAGGAAGGTCTGCACCGTCGTTAAAACTGCATCCATATTCCGATATTTTCCAGGGCCAAAAGTTATACATTTGCATAGCCGGGAAGTTGTATTTCCTCAAAGAAAAGTTTGTCCAGGTTTCGGGATTAGCATTCGTATACATACGGAGTAATTAAGGAAGAAAGTAATACAGTTGAGAAAGTTGAAATTAATAGAGAATAGGATTATAACTGAGGACAGCGGGATGAGTACAAATATTCGAATGTAAATTCCAAGTGAATGTATTGGAAAATCAAATGCTCCGTCAATAAATTATGCTGGTATGAATTATGGATGTAAGAAAGCCGTGACAGACGAGAAATTTAGGTGCAGGGTTTCTTGGGTAAACAGATAAGATGACTAATGGTGTTATTAATTGAGCTATTCGAGGACGATTATAGCCTCCAACGATATTCCGCCAATATCCCGCAGAATGGCCGATTGACGCCTCTCTTGCCTTCTACCCAAGGAACAACCACGAATTTAAAGGCATAATGAGGAAAATGGCAATACATTACTTCACTGCTGGCATGCATTCAGAGACGTTGCCGTGGTAACATGTAGGTTCGTTGTCGGTCTGTCGGTCACACACGCAGACCATGATACACGCAGAAAATAGTAAATTTCTCCGTCATTTGAAGAGTAAGGTAAATTATGAACATAACGAAAGTTGTTTATTATGAAGATTCTTTTCACATACGGTCCTCGGAGTTTACAGAAAATCAATAGTATAAGAGAAAATGGAGGAAAACCGTTCTGGTTTTCCTATAAACCCCCCTCAATGCAAAGCTTTTAAAATGATTTGCATATCGAAACCTTCCTCGGGATGAGTATAATCTAAATATGAAGTTTGGTTGAGATCCATCCAGCCGTTTCGCCGTGATGGTGGAACTAACGGACAAACAGACAGACTATAACAGACTCGAAAAATAAAAACCACCGATTCGGTCTTGAGTTGACCTAAAACGGATAAATATCTGAAAAATTGGCAAAACAAACGAAATTACAGACAGTGGACCCCCTACAACTTTATTTGTATAGATATTCCTCAAAGTCGATGGTGGTGACCTTTTTCCTTCCGAAAACCTAGTCAGGTACTATAAAAATAATAGTCAGGACGAAGATCTAATTTGTTACATACCGTAGCTACCATAGTGCTGTGTTCATTTAATTCACAACAATAAATTAAAAAATGTACACCTGTGTGGTCTAGTGGTTAGTGTGATTAGCTGCCATCCCCGGAGGACCGGGTTCGATTCCCGGCTGTGCCACGAAATTTGGAAAGTGGTACGAGGGATAAAGCGGGGACCACTCAGCGCCGAGGGGTCAACTGAGAAGAGGAGTTTCGATTCTCATTTCAGACATCCTCAAAGAGCTTTGCCGTGGTTCACACTTATCCTCAGCGGAAATGCGGGATGGTACATAACTTTAGGCCACCGCCGCTACCTTCCCTCTTCCTTGTCTATCCTCTCGAATCTTCCCATCCCTCCGCAAGGTTCCTGTTTACCATAAGTTAGATGGAGACGCCGCCTGGGCGAGATACCGGTCATCCTCGGCAGTGGTATCCCCCGACGCAAAGTATCACGCTCCAAGACACTGCTCTTGAGGCGGTAGAGGAGGGATCCCTCCCGGACACCGAGCGAACAACCAACCCTGGGGAGTAAACGGAATAGAATGAAAGAAGAAAGAAAGAAAGAAAGACAGAATATCTAACAACATTGGTATTACAGTCAAGACCGACTCCAGTCCTCCGGCCGAAGTATCCGGACTGCTGTTTGGCTAACACGAAAAAAATCAAGTAGATATTATATAAATGGCGGTAATTTAACATGATAACTGTAAGAGCTACGAGCATAGGGTAAATCTCTTTTTTAATGTATGAAAACGCTTCGCCAACAAGTACGCATCACATATAATCAGCTAGAATCACATATATTCCACTAGAAAAGGTAACACCCGGTGTGTTGGATGTGCGGTTAGGAGCGGGCAGCTGTGAGCTCGCATCCGGGAGATAGTGGATTCGAACCCCATTGTCGGCAGCCCTGGAGATGGTTTTCCGTGGTTTCCCATTTTCACACCAGGCAAATGCTGCGGCTGTACCTTAATTAAGGCCACGGCCGCTTCCTTCCAATTCCTAGGCCTTTCCTGTCCCATCGTCGCCATAAGACCTATCTGTGTCGGAGCGATGAAAATACACGATAAAGCTAAAACTTAAAATAAATATATTTGTAACACCATTTTGAACATTTCAAAATAAATTAAGGTGCGAAATTCCTCAATTTATTTGCTCTCATGAAAACTATGGGTCCACCTCTGTGGTGCAGTGGTTAGCGTGATTAGCTGCCACCCCCGGAGGTCCGGGTTCGATTCCCGGCTCTGCCACGAAAATTTGAAAAGTGGTACGAGGGCTGGAACGGGGTCCACTCAGCCTCGGGAGGTCAACTGAGTAGAGGTGGGTTTGATTCCCACCTCAGCCATCCTCGAAGTGGTTTTCCGTGGTTTCCCACTTCTCCTCCAGGCGAATGTTGGGATGGTACCTAACTTAAGGCCACGGCCGCTTCCTTCCCTCTTCCTTTCTATCCCTTCCAATCATCCCATCCCTCCACAAGGCCCCTGTTCAGCATAGCGGGTGAGGCCGCCTGGGTGAGGTACTGGTCATTCTCCCCAGTTGTATCCCCCCGACCAAGAGTCTGAAGCTCCAGGACACTGCCCTTGAGGCAGTAGAGGTGGGATCCCTCGCTGAGTCCGAAGGAAAAAGCCGAACCTGGAGGGTAAACAGATGATGATGATGATGATGAAAACTATGGAACATAACGAATTGCCTTAGTTTTGAACTGGTGGAGAGTTTCTTATATTCTGCACCCAATGAAAGGGAAGTACACCCAGAATAATAAAGCTATTGGCTTTACGTCTCACTAACTACTACCGGGACGCCGAAGTGCCAGAATTTAGTCCCGCAGGAGTCTTTTTACGTGCCAGTAAATCTACCGACTCGAGGCCGACGTACATGAGCATCTTTCATATACCACCGGACTGAGCCAGGATCGGACCAGTAAACTTGGGGTCAGAAGACCAGCGCCTTAACCGTCTGAGCCACTCAGTCCGAGTACACTCAAAGAAAGGCCCTGGTAATGTTAACATAATGTTGACATATGGCAAAGCAGCACTTCACACAATGATGGTAACCTTAGTAATGAAACGCTCAACACTAAATGTGTAATAGGCTTTTACCCATTAAAGAACATTAGTGCGAAATTCTACTGACTCTAAACAGTGATATTTAACCACATGGATGAGCTTCAGTTCGGGGTAGTCTGCTTTATAACAGATAACCACAGCATGAACGAAAGGTGTTGGTAGCTTGGGTTAAAAACCCAACTAATCACTCCAAGTCACTATTTCTTCAGTATAACTGTGTAGATATCGCTCCAGTCCGCCTGTTTGGTGTAGTGGTTAGCGTGATTACCTGCCACCCCCGAGGCCCGGGTTCGATCCCCGGCTCTACTACGAAATTTAAAAAGTGGTACGAGGGCTGGTCAAATGAGTAGGGGTGGGTTCGATTCCACGAAGTGGTTTTATGTAGTTTCCCACTCCTCCTCCTGGCAAATGCGGGGATGGTACCTAACTTAAGGCCACGCCCTATTCCTTCCCTCTCCTTTGTCTGTCCCATCTAATTTTCCCATCCCTCCACAAGGCCCCTATTCAGCATAGCAGGTGAGGGTCATTCTCCCCAGTTATATCTCCCGACCCAAAGTCTGAAGCTCCAGGACACTGCCCTTGAGGGGTTAGAGGTGGGATCCCTCGCTGAGTCCGAGGGAAAGGCGATCCTGGAGGGTAAGGAGATTAAGGAGAAGAAGAAGAAGAAGCACAAATTGTTTAAAATACACTTACATCCAAATCACTCCACACTTTGAAGCACATAGACACTGACGGAATATCACAATATCAATTATATTCTATATACATTAATATTTCTCGAGGAACACGAATAGGTTCACCGCCTGCAATTAGAGAAAAGTCTTTCTGATCCTCAGACTTATTCTCAAAATGATGCATGCACACTACAGTAATGTCATCGACATGAAAATAATCTTCTTCATTTTCGTTTTAATTATCTGTTTACCCTCCAGTGTAGGTTTTTCCCTCGGACTCAGCGAGGGATCCCACCACTACGGCCTCAAGGGCAGTGTCCTGGAGCGTGAGACATTGGGTCGGGGGATACAACTGTGGAGAATGACCAGGACCTAACCCAGTGGGCCTCACCTGCTATGCTGTACAGGGGGCTCTGTGGGTGCATGTGAAGTTTGGAAGGGTTAGACAAGGAAGAGGGAAGGAAGCGGCCGCGGCCTAAAGTTAGGTGCCAAACCCGGCATTTTCCTGGAGGAGAAGTGGGAAACCACGGGAAACCATTTCCAAGAGGCTGAGTGAACCCTGTTCCGGCCCTCGTACCACTTTTCAAATTTCGTGGCAGAGCCAGGAATCGAACGCGGGCCTCCGGGAGTGGCAGATAATCACACTAACCACTACATCACAGAGGCGGACACTGCGTATAATTGACTTACTTGACTTATTTCCTGTAACTCCTAAGTGGAGCATAGGGCATCAACGAACTTCCGCCACCGGACTCTGTTCTGCGCCATCGTCCTGATCTCTGTCCAGGTCTTTCCTCCTTTCTCCATCTCTTCTGCTATTACTCTCCTTCCCCATGTGTTTCTTGGTCTGCCTCTTCTCCTGCTACCTTGTGGGTTCCATTCCAGGGCTTGTCTTGCTATGTCTTTATCTCGCCGTAATGTATGCCCGATCTACTTCCATTTCTTACGACGCATCTCAATATCAATGTGTGTTTGATGGTTTTTTTCCATAGTTCTTCATTGGAGATTACTTGTGGCCACCATATCCTCTGGATATTCCTCAAACTTCTGTTCACAAATGTTTGAAGTCTGCTAATCAGTTGTTTGTTAGTCTTCCATGTTTCACACCCATAGAGCAGTACTGACTTGACATTTGTATTGAAGATGCGTAGTTTGGTATAGGTGTTACGTTCCTTAGATTTCCAGATTGGTCTCAGCATTGCAAATGCTCCTTTAGCCTTATTTATTCTATTTCCTATATCCTCTATAGTTCCTACCTCAGGGGTGACTATACTTCCCAGGTAGCAAAACTGGTTGACTTGTTCGATCTCTTGGTTTCCTAAAAATAATAGTGCCTTGTTTCGGTTTTTATAACGCATGTCCTTGGTTTTCTTTCCATTTATCTTCAATCCCACCTCTGATGCTTCGGTTTTTAAATCATTCAGCTTTGCTTCCATATCCTTAAAACTGTTGGCTAACAAACACAAGTCATCCGCAAAGTCCAAGTCCTCCAACCTGCCTGTCAGTCCCCATTGAATTCCTCTTCGGCGATTCATTGCCTTCTTCATCATAAGATCCAGCACCATCAGAAATAGTATTGGTGACAGCAAACATCCTTGCTTAATCCCTGTGTTTACTGGGATGGGCTCAGACAACATCCCCTGATGTAAAACTTGGCATGTGTAGTTCTCATACATTTCTTGGGTTATCTTTATCATTTTCTTTGGAATCCCAAATTCTTTCATGGCTTTCCACATCTTCTTCCTCATTACATTATCAAAGTCTACAAATAGCAGATACAGTGACGACTGCAGCTCCGTGGATTGTTCACTGCGTATAATTACAGATCATAAATGTCCACTGACTCATATAAATACACTCACACACTTATATTCTATAAAGAAACCAACATTCATCCTCAACTTTCATGAAATTACACCGACTACATACGATAGCAACAAACCGAAACAGTCTCACATTTCCAACATAACCGGCTACTCGATTCGCCATCTTTGAACGATCGGCAGTAGCATTAAGGTGTGAGGATTGGAGTAGGTCTTGTCACAGTACGGAAGATCGCTACAAACCAACAGTTCTTCTACACGCTGTTAGAGGTCCCCAGACGCTAGTGAACATCGTAGGAAATGGAGCGAGACCAACAGAGTTTGAGATTTCAAATCTTATAAAGTAGTAAGGAGCTACCGTGCGTGTTCCTCATAGCCGTGATCGTCTAGTGGTTAGGACATTGCGTTGTGGCCGCAATAACCCAGGTTCGAATCCTGGTCACGGCAGGGGCTGAAATTTTGTCCTTCAGATTTCCTCATTGAGATTACTGTAATTTATGCGTAATGTACTCGACAGGCTCGCAGATTAACAAGGAAATTCAGATTCGGGAGTAAACGATGACAATAAAAGGAAGCACATTCAGTGACAAATCTAAGTTAAAACATTCAGCTTCTTAAATCTCCATGTGTCGATTGATTAGTCGTCCCTCATTTTCCGAGGCAGATAATTCTATTGCATTTGACAGTGATTAAATGCCTTCCACTTCCGGAGCTCTAGAAAACTCCTTAGGAAAAAATTCCGACACCCAGGCATCTCTTAAAAAACATGGCAAATGAGGGAGCATTAACATACAATGTATAGCAAAAAGTATTTTTTTAATTCATGGTTTTCAAACTCAGTATTGAACTATAAACAATGAAATATTTGCTTAGAGTCGTTGTGAAACGGAACTTATTTTAATCCTTATTTCTTCTTCTCCTTCTTAATCTGTTTACCTTCCAGGGTTGGTTTTCCCTCGGACTCAGCGAAGGATCCCAACTCTACCGCCTCAAGGGACCTGTCATGGAGCATGAGACATTGGGTCGGGGGATACAACTGGAGAAATTGACCATTATGTCGCAGAGGCGGCCTCACCTGCTGCGCTGAAAAGGGGCCTTGCATGGGGATGGGAAGATTTGAAGGGACAGGCAAGGAATAGGGAAGGAAGAGGCCGTGGCCTTAAGTTAGGTACCATCCCGGCGTTTGCCTATAGGAGAAGTGGGAAAGCACAGAGAACCACTTGAGTGGCTGGGGTAGGAATCGAAACCCCCTCCACACCGTTGGCACCCCGTGGCTGAGTGGACCCATTTCTAGCAGTCGACAGAGCCGGAAATCGAACCCGGCCCTCTGGGGATGGCAGCAAATCACGCTGGCCACAGAGGAGGACCTTCGTTTTATTATGGAGTATTTCTTTTTACACTGAAGTGCAATCGGATTCTTTCTAATGTCACTGTTGCTACTCGACACAGATACTATGATGTACAGTATGTATGTTCAGTCTTCAGCCCTAAGGCTGGTTGGATCCTCAACAGCTCCCCCATAAACTGTCATAGATGGCCTAGGCATCACTTAAGAGGCGTACTAGCGAAATGAGGAATACTGTAGTTTCCCGTTGCTTTTCTCGTTACTATGATAGTACAAAAATGCTAGGTTTAGATTGGGATATTAAGAATTGTTAAAAACGCATTTTCTGTAATTGTAACAACGATCCAAATAAGGATATAACGTACCCTATTTTCTTTCAAAAAACGGGCTAAATATGTGGTCAAGATAGGACGTTGGCCCTTATGACGGTAACGTCTGTAGATCGTTCGCCCCACTCTTATATTTTGTATTTTCTGGCTTTCTGTGTGACTAAAACGCCTGCCTTTTTGCCAGAATGTGCGTGTCATCAGAACTCAAAGTCTCAAAAAATGTAACGTTGGCCCTTTTGGATATCAATGGACAATATCGTTCCTTTCTTCCTCATGGAGACATTCTAGTAACTGACACAGGTGTGTGTATGTGTGTGTGTGTGTGTGTGTGTGTGTGTGTGTGTGTGTGATTTTTAAAACTTTAAGAAACTTCAGGTTTTACATATATATCATAGATTTTTAACTCACATCAAACTGTCATAAAGAACTCATCCAAAATACCTTCTATTATAGACAAATCAAATGCTAAACCGAATGTTCTTGTCTGATAACATGTTCTTGTAATCTTGGAAATAACTAGATGTCATCAGAGCCATTTTATTTCAAGACTCTGGTATCTTGAAGAAAAGGCTTTGTAAATCTGCGTGATGTCCACCTCTGTGGTGTAGTGGTTAGTGTGATTAGCTGCCGCCCCCGGAGGCCCGAGTTCTATTACGAACTCTACCACGAGGGCTGGAACAGGGCCCACTCAGCCACGGTATGTCAGAACAGTAAAAGGGGGCTCGATACCCTAATCAGCCATCCTTGAAGTGGTTTTCCGTGATTTCTCACTTCTCCTCCAGGCAAATACAGCGATGGTATCTAAAGGCCACGGCCGCTTCATTCCCTCTTCCTTGTCTATCCCTTCCAATCTTCCCATCCTCCTTCCCACAAGGCCCATGTTCGCATAGCAGGTGAAGTCGCCTGGACGAGGTACTGGTCTCCCTCCCCATTTGTATCCTCATCCTAAAGTCTTATGCTCCGGGACACTGCCCTTGAGGCGTTAGAGGTGGGATCCCTCGCTGGGTCCAAGGGTAAAACTAACCGTGGATAGTAAACGGATTAAGAAAGGAGAAAGAAAGAAAGATTATGTCCATGGAGGGAAAATGGCTGACGTCAATTATTCCAATTTAGTATAGTTATTATCATAACCACGAGAACTCCAGTTTTAAATGACATAAGGAAAACATGGACGTAATTTCTCATTTTTTTAACCTCAGGCATTGGCAGGATTCGAACCACGGACAACTTGGTGAGAATTAAACTATTATATCACTTGGATACCTCTTCCATAATATCTGCTAGCGTCAAGTCATCTTATACTATTGGAAGTAAGCTTTCGAAATTGAACGCGTATGAAACTTTTCAGTCCGCCCCTGTGGTGTAGTGGTTCGCGTGATTAACTGCCACCCACGGAGGCCCGGGCCCTATTCCCGGCTCCGTCACGAAATTTGGAAAGTAGTACGAGGGCTGGGACGGAGTCCACTTAGCTTCTGGAGGTCTACTGAAGAGAGAGATGGAGGTCGGATTCCTATCTTAGCCATCCTCGCAGTAGTCTTCCGTGGTTTTCCACTTCTCCTCCAGGCAAATGACGGGATGGTAATTAGCTTAAGCCCACGGTTGCTTCGTTCCATCTTCCTTGTCTACCCCTTCCAATCTTCCCATTGCAAGGCCCATCCTCAGCATATGAGGTGAAGCCGTCCGGGCAAAATACTGGTCCTTAACCTAAGTTGTATACCCGAACCATAGTCTCACGCTCAGACAAACTGCCTCACTGAGACCGAGGGAAAAATCAACCCCGGAGGGGTGACCACACAGGTGCGGAAAAATCGCTAGTAGTAGTAGAAGAAATGGAAGTAAAAGAAGGCTAAACCGATTCTCGTCTGCGAAGAGGGTGAGTGCAGAAATATATGTAATTTGAAAAAAAATACCTTATTATACAAATGAAAGTGTAGGTCCGATATAATTCCCCGATAAAATATTTCAGTACTTCTACACCCGTTTGGGAAATGAAGAAGTGGCAGTTTGTAAGACTTCATTTGAATAACGGAGCTAGGCACCTTCAATAAATTCTCAACATAGCTCTAGGAGGTTTTCAATTCCCTGAATCTACACACATACGTCTCAATAGGCTAGCATTCCTTTATCGTGTATAACCCTTTACCATGCATATGCCATATTTACATTTTAGGTAAAAGAAGTTCAGTGGTTCGTAAGCAAATTTATTGCGTATCAGGTAAAATTATTCTGCATCGGCCGGGAATCGAACCCGGGCCGCCCGCGTGGCAGGCGAGCATTCTACCACTGAACCACCGATGCTCGTATGTTTCGTTCTGGAGGTTTATAATCTAACTAACAGGTACTTATTAAATTACATTAAATGGCATTTTATGTTTGCGGTCACGTCGGCTTCTCAGCTCTCTTAGTAACTCACATTCTATGTGATTCACTGACTGAGTTAGCTACTGATGAGCTTGCATGTTTGTGAGCAAGTAGTGGTCATTCAGCAGTTCTCCTTCAGCCACCAATTGCATATTCAAGTAACTACATATAACATGTTGTGTTTTGTATTTCATACAGACATGATAACCTAACCCAAGAGTTTTTCTCCACTGTCACGTAAATTCCGGTGAAGATTAATTAATTTGCTCGTCTTCTGATTAACGGTGACAGACTTCACCTGCATGCGATTCTGATTATTTCAGTCAGCTACGAAGGTTATCAAATCTCTCTCTCATCTCCCTCTCTGCCCATCCAGTCCACACAAATGCTGATATAGCATTTTACGAAGAAAAAAATCCGCATCAACAGTCGCAAATCTTTACTTGAATAACTTCGGACGCTCTTACTTTACACTATGTTATGATCACAAAGAGTTCTTCTTTTTCTTATTAATCTCATAACCTCCACCGCCTCAAGGAAAGTGTCCCACTTCTCCTCCAGGCAAACGACTAATGGTACTTTACTTAAGGCCACGGCCGCTTCCTTCCCTCTTCATTGTCTATCCCTTCCGATCGTTCCATCTCCCTCCCCTCAAAGCGCCTCTTCAGTATAGCAGGTGAGACCACCTGGGTGTATCCCCGACCCGAAGTCTTAAACTCCAGGACACTGCCCTGGAGGCGGTAGTAAGATCCCTCGCTGAGCCCGAGGGAAAATCCATGCCTGGATGATCAAGGGATAAGAAATAAATAAATAAATAAACGACAAATTAAGAACTCATTCTTTAATGACAATTCAAATATCTGGGTTATAACAGATTCTACTGCCATTATACCAATTCATCATCATCAACATCTGTTTACCCTCCAGGGTCGGCTTTTCCCTCGGACACAGTTAGGGATCCCACCTCTACCGCCTCAAGGGCAGTGTCCTGGAGCTTCAGACACTTGGTCGGGGATACAACTGGGGAGAATGACCAGTACCTCACCCAGGCTGCCTCACCTGCTATGCTGAACAGGGGCCTTGTGGAGGTATATGAAGATTGGAAGGGATAGGCAAGGAAGAGGGAAGGATGCGGCCGTGGCCTTATGTTAGGATGGCTGAGGTGGGAATCGAACCCACCTCTACTCAGTTGACCTCCCGAGGCTGAGTGGACCCCGTTCCAGCCCTCATACCACTTTTCAAAATTCGTGGCAGAGCCGGGAATCAAACCCGTGCCTCCGGAGGTGGCAGCTAATCACGCTAACCACTACACCACAGAGGCGAACCATTATACGAATTTTGTTACGAAAATATGTGATACCAGTGGCTGGGTTAATTCTCCTGATCCTCACTGTCTGTGTGTGTGGTTTTTTATATTATCATTAACAAATGCATCGAAATTAGGAATTATCCAGGTGGCAATGATCATTTACAGAGTAAAACAAGCTATTCCATGGAAAGAAAATATTCCAAGAAATGTCACTAGTTTAACATTGTAAATCCATCATCATCATATACAAATTCCGAGTTCAGCTTCAGTATTTCTAGTGCTTTACCCCATGGCTTCCAATACTATAGGTTGAGCTTACTACTGGCTTAACATAACAACACCGAATATACAAATTCATACCTACCTTTAGTTCAAAAGTTCACACTATGGTTTGCAACAGGTGGAGCGGTCC